>NC_139246.1:600000-845177 GCF_977018435.1 Lepisma saccharinum
TGGTGTAAATTATGAATTCTTGCCAATGACATAACACTGGCAATAGTGGCAGGCAGCTGTGTGTAACAGTCGAAAAGGCAATGTAAGCTGCTTCCTTGTCTGGGTCAGTATCTAGAAGGGGAATTCTACAATTGCTCTTCCTTTTTATGTAAGGGATTGGCATAAAAGTACTCTCACATGCTTAATATCACCAGCATGCTTAACTTTAAATACACTCTGCTGCAAAAACATAATCTACCGTAGTACCCCAATTACATAAAGACTGTAAACAACTTGACACAAGGAGTTAGTTATAACTGAATAAGCTTGCAATTTCTTCTGAAAAAGCTAATTTGAATAAGCAATCACTAGTGCAGAAAAATTGCAAAATAACTGTGGATTTGTTAAGGACTTCCATGCAGAATTGGCAGATCGTGTCTCAAAACAGATAAACAAAGGAAATAAAAGTAATCACTGAAAGGATGCAGTAAGCATTGAGGTAAGGGAAACTGTGCGAATCCCTGTATCATGGAGATTAATTTATGAGGTTATAGTTGCTGGTGCTCTTGTGAGGGGAAGCCTCGTCAATTAGTGCACAAAGGGAGTGTAATTTCTAGCTGCACTTTTTTAGTATGTAGTACACTACGAGGGTCACTATTTATATTTTGAGCCTAACAATGAAAAAAACAGGAATTTGGCATTGAAAACTGCTTTATTGTTTTCCGAAGTATTCTCCTTTATGGTCAATACACTTTTGCATTCGTTCGAACCATTTGTCAAAGCAGTTTTTCCAATCTTCTTGAGACACCTCCATAATATGGTTTTTGAACGCATCAACGGCATCTTCCGCCGACGAAAATCGTTGTCCACGCAATTTATTCTTGACATTCGGGAACAAGAAGAAGTCATTAGGTGCCAAATCAGGACTGTACGGCGGATGACCCATCAATTCGATTTTTTGACTGTTCATAAAGTCGGTTGTTAGACGAGATGTGTGACAGCTGGCATTGTCTTGATGAAGAATGATCCGACGGCGTTTGTTTGTTTTCCGTATTTGACCGAAGACCTCTGGCAAACAATTGATGTGTACCATTCAGAGTTGACCGTTGTACGTTCCTCTAAAGGCACAGTTGCCACATGACCAGTTTTCCCGAAAAAACAAGAGACCATTTGTTTCGATGTGCTTCGAGCGTGAACAACTTTTGTTGGATTGGGTTCATCTTGAAACACCCATACAGTCGATTGCTGTTTACGTTCCAGCTCATATGCATATATCCATGATTCGTCACCTGTTACAATCTTATATACGTCTTTTGAAGCACCACAATTGTATTTATTGAGCATTTGTTTGCACCAATTGACGCGAGCGTCTTTTTGAGTTTTTGTCAAATTGTGTGGGATCCAACGAGAACATTCCTTTCTCACAGCTAAATGATCATGTAATATTTTATATATGCTGGTGGAACTAATGCCTACGGTTGCCTCAATCTCACAGTATGTCTCATGACGATCTTGCAGTATTAGGTTTTGCACAGCATCAATGTTTTCTTGAACAACAACTGATTTTGGACGACCTTCGCGAATCTCGTTGGTGAGCGAATGGCGGCCACGATTAAATTCGTTATACCAGCGTTTCACAGTGGCAAAGGATGGGGCTTCATCGCCAAATGTGGAAGTAAGTTGATCGATGCACTCTTGTCTTGATAATCCACGTCGAAAATCGTAAAAAATCATCGCACGAAAATGTTCACGAGTTAATTCCATTTTATTGTTGTCGCACAATCTCCAAGGCAACATAAACAACACAAATGAAGCTATTGACAAAACATTTGAAGTAAGTTATGGTCAATAATGCCAGACGATTCCGTGCAAACGTCAAATCGCGCCTAACTTCAATCAGTGTTGCCAAGGCTCAAAATATAAATAGTGGCCCTCGTATTTTCTCACCAGCAAAGGATGTGAAATGCTAATAATGTGTGTCCAGCAAATTCTGTATAAAAATTGATAAAAAATGAATAAATGCATCTGAAATCCAGGAATTGCTTCAGCAGGTGTGTTATGTAGGCCATTTGCCTAAATGCCTAAAATTATTTTAATTTACCTAATGAGGGGTGTTAACTATTTTGTATATACTATGACAAAACCGGCACGCTAACCACCATGTTACGTTAGGTAGTTCGCCGGCTTAACTGCTTGGCTGCAAGAGGTATTTTTGCTTAATTTTGAGGAAGGTGAGATGATTAATGCTCTCTTGCCCATGGTCGTATTTAGAGGTTTTTTTTTTTTAGGGTTCAACCCCCCCCCCCCCCGAAACTTCTGACATGTTGGATTAATGGAAGTTCAGAAACCAAAATCTGTAACTAATTTTCATGCATCAAAAAAATACAAGGAGACAATGTTGAAACGATAGAGCTAGAATTTCCATACATTTGGAATTCTGAAACTGAGTGAAAGAGGATTTATTCTCGGAATCATAGCCCACCTGCAACCGCTCCATTTTCACTTCTGCTGTCCTCTTTCCAGTGTTGTTCCTGCGTCACAAGGAATATAGACTGAAAATTCCCTTATGATTGTCCCAAAATTCCCTTTCCAACTTTTAAATTCCCTGTCCAATAAAGTCGAAAATCCCCCTTGATAGAAGTTCAAACTTAAGAATCTCCAGTTTTGTAGCACATTACGTTCACGATTGAGGTTACAATCCATGCACCAGGCTAAGTTTTTAAAAAAGAATAACTGGATCCACACTTTTCAAAATTCCAAAAATTAAGTTTTAAGGTCAAACAACAAAACTTTATGACTAAAATTTCCATGTAACTTTTAAAGCTTTTTCTTGAAGGTACCTAAAATTTAATAACAAAGTATAATAATTCTGCATTTCAGTACACACTGTATGAAACGTAAAAAAAAACAACTAAAAAAACTTGTGCTGGATATTCACTCATCTGGATTGAGTAAGCTCCCTCAAGGATATAACAATAATTATTATTATGGAATGAAATTGTTTTATTATGAAATTTTAATTATTATTGTATAATTATTGTTATTTCTATTATTTAAATTTCTGGCAACGCCCATGGGAACAATTATGAATGAACCCCCCTCAAAAACAAAAGAAATTTCCTGCCTACGGTCATGCTATTGCCCTTCACCAGCTCATTATGTTCAGGCTGAACAGGTTTGGGGGCAGTGTGAACATGGTCGAGCCAGATTAATACATCTAAACACTGATACTAATTATTAATATGGAATGAAATTGTTTTATTATGAAATTTTAATTATTATTGTATAATTATTGTTATTTCTATTATTCAAATTTCTGGCAACGCCCATGGGAACAATTATGAATGAACCCCCCTCAAAAACAAAAGAAATTTCCTGCCTACGGTCATGCTATTGCCCTTCACCAGCTCATTATGTTCAGGCTGAACAGGTTTGGGGGCAGTGTGAACATGGTCGAGCCAGATTAATACATCTAAACACTGATACTTAAAATACTAGTGCCATGACTGTACCTGCTCTGTTCCATCGGCTGGGTCACGTCGATGCGCCGTGTGGTCTTTTGACTGTCTACATTGGGCACTGCTCAACCTTCGTGCAGACACACTTCACACTCACAAAAAGCCACTGCTCGCCTTGCCCGCTCTCTTCAGACTTCCCAGCACCCTCTCGTCGCTTGAGAGCTAGCTGGCAATTTTGATGATATAGCATCTTATTTCCGTCTTGTAGCAGGTTTAGACAGATGCAAATCTGTGATGAGTCAGGAAAGCTCACACTGGAATAGCCCATCACTTGCATGACCCCAAGAAAACATGGCAGTTCACAGGCAATGTGAAGCCAACACCAGAGTTGTGGACCACCGCTAGCTAGATGAACCACTATGCCAGTGTTGCAACCTGCACATTCTGAATTTTCCATTATGTGTTGAACAAAGAATGAAGTTGAAGGTATGGAAATTTGGCACAGTTGAGGATATTTAGGATGATGCTGCACAGCATGATGGGAAAGGACTTTCAGAAGGTGTTTGAACAATGGTAGAATAGCTAGGGCCATTGTGACGACTCCCAAGAATACTGCTTTCAAGGGTGCTACTGTAATCTGATTTTTAACTATCACTTTCAAACCCAAAAAAGAGGGACCACATTCAGGGCTGGATTTATAAATATTAGGCTCAGTCGATAAATAACAAGGCAGAGGATATTTCACAGTACTTACCTAACGAACCTCAGAAGTATTGTCCGCCACTGTTTAGGCATTTTTCCCATTGTGGCACCAGTGGAAAAATGGCATGGTCGTAGAACTCCTTTGGCTGCTGTTGGAACCAATTGCGCACAAACTCCTTGACGTCATTGTCAGATTGAAACCTTTGTCCCTGCAGTGCTTTTTTGAGCTCGCCGAATATGTGGAAGGGAAGTCACATGGGGACAGATATGGACTATAGGGGTGTGGCTCAGGACTTCTCACTTGAGTTTTTCAGACATTCCTTTGTTGCGTTGGCTGTGTGTGGTTTAGCATTGTCATGCAATAGGACGACACCACGAGAAAGGTAATGGAGACGTTTCAATTTGATTGCCTTCCTGAGCTTCGTTAACGTTTCACAATACCACTGGGCATTGGCCGTAGCTCCATGCTCCAGGAAGTCGACGTGGAGCGGTCCCTTGCGATCGAAGAAGAACAAAAGTATAACCTTACCGGCACTAGTGTGGAGGGTCTTGAACCTTTTTTGGTGGAGGGGAATCTGCGTGCTTTCAATGATGACTGGACACGGCCGCTGCTCAGTTAGCAGCCTTTGCGCCTACCTTGCCAGACATGTAACGCCATCTAGCGGGAAAACGTGCGCAAATCAGTTTAGTCACACCTGCACCTCCATTTCGGGCCTGTCGACCCATTTCTAACTACCATAGTTTTGGTGTAATATCCTCTGCCTTATTTATTGACTGAACCTCATATTATCCAAGTGTAGTGTGGAAATGTCACCCTTTTCAAATTATTTTCTGTGAATGTTCTGTGGGTCAGTGGCGTATGAAAAGGGGGGGGTACCAGATTTAAACCCCCTCTTGAGCTTTTGAAATATTAAGAAAAATGCTGTTGAAAAAATGAAAATTGCCAATTTATCACATCTCAAGATCTCCAACAATACTACTACTACTACTAATAATAATAATTGAATTATTATTCCCATGCAGCACAGAGAAAATCTAAATGTGCAGCTATTTCAGTTTGTTTCATGTGGATTAGCGGACACTTCCCGTGTAAATTTAACTTTCTGGTCAAGCATGTTAACTTTTCCTCCTTCTGTTTCCCATGGCCAACCAGTAGCAACTGAAAACATTAACTGAAGGAACCGCTGTTCTGTTTTTATTAGGATCACAGCAAACAGCAACTATCGGCATCTTGATTAACGTGTGTACTTTCGTATCACAATTACATACATAAGAAAATGCATCTCATGTTCTGAACAACTGCGGCAAATCTTCTTCTCTGATTTCATGCCACCTTTTCTTTCCTTCTATGTGACACTGCCTTCCTGCACTTGTCTTTCTTGCAACTCGAGACAGACCACCACCATGCCTGTCTATTTCGTATTTGAAACTCGCTTTGTGTTTTTGTAATGAGAAGAAACGTATACTTCTGTGACATTCCTGTAGCTTGGTTACATACAAATCAACTGTATTTTATGAAAATTAGTATGTAAAACACTGTATTATGTATAAATGCATTACATAAGATAAATGTTTAAATAATACGTTTTTAAATTATATTTTGCAAGGACTGACAGTAATTTACATGTAAAACAGAATTACTCAGAAGTCAATACAGTCTCAACTGCATTGCACATTGTATTAGCATTGTTAATCATTACAAACACTGTTAACAATTATTAGATCCCTGTATGTTATATTTAGCAAATTCTATGTCCCCTTTCTGCCATTTTTGGTTAATTGCTATGATAGGATGAAAGGACACTCGCAAAGGAACACTGAAGACTAACCAGCCAATGAGCGTAACAGAGCTTTCAGACTGAAGTAGCAAGTGCTGTGGGCCCCTTCAGTCCGGAAAAATGCATTCACTGCTCGTGCATGACCAATAGACCGATGAGACGCAATGCACGCTATTGAGAAAACAGCCCAGCCAATTGACAAGCAAACGACACTTTGCACTTGTCTCTTAAGTGTGAAACCTGCCTTAGGGATGGCCAGGTAGAGCATCTGGGATAAGGTGGTGCATAATACTGTCACCTTGTAACCAAGCTGTTCCAAGTTCGGTGGATCTTTAGTTCATGCTTGAAGTGTGTTTTGTCTAACACGTTGACTGAGTGAAACCCATTTTGTGGAGAAGCCAAGCTACGCATTCATGTGTTAGTAGATTATGCTGCTGACTCATACAAGGGCCATCCAGAAAAGAAAGGAACATTTTGTTGCAAAACAAATGATAAATTATGTGTTCAAAAAAGAATTTGTACAGAAATTACATACCTTACTCTACCGGGTGATCCGATTGAGATGTCAGAAAAGTAAACTGTTGTGTACAATATTTTAATGTACGTATCTCTGAGCAGTTTGTTGTAATATATGCAGAAAGGATGTAAGTTTTGAGTGAGTGCAGGTTAACAGACTTCAGCCGCATAGCGCTAGCGTTCATGTTAGTTGAAGATAGTGGTTACGCCACAAGAGCGCACAATGTATCGTATGGGATGTGAAATTTTCGAGTGTTACATGCACACTAGTACAGCCACATGGCTGAAGTCTGTAAACATGCACTCACTCAAAACTTACATCCTTTCTGCATATATTACAACAAACTGCTCAGAGATAGTACACAACGGTTTACTTTTCAGACATCTCAAACGGATTGCCCGACCCTGTGGCCGAGTGGTTAGCACATTGCGCTGCGACGCCAAGGGTCCCGGGTTCGAATCCCGGTCGGGCTTGGTTGTTTGTGAATGTCCATTCATCAATTTCATCATTTCATCACTCATCCCCATCTTCGCAAATTAGCCAAGAGGCACAAAACGCGAAGTAAAATAAACTAAATCAATCAATCAATCTCAAACGGATCACCTGGTACTTTTCCACATATTCACCGTACCCATTCAAGCCCTTATCATAGTGTGATCAACCAGTTTGTTGATATCATCATTGTATTCAGTTGCTGCCAATGTATTGAACCATGTACTGACAGCATGGCAAAGTGCTTTCCCGAAAGAAGGAACATTCGGACTGCAGCACACTCCACGTACGCTGTTTGAGCCAAGCAGAGACTCGATGGAGTGGCACCATACCAGATCGCATTCCAAGCCAAAAAATGCCAAACAAGCACTCGGTACGAGAAAGGTTCTGGCAACTGTCTCTTGGGACAAAAAAGGCATCTTACTCATTGGTTTCTGCCACACGCGGGAACAATCAATGCTGAGGTCTACTGTCCAACACTTGAAAGACTCTGTCGTCGCTACATGATTGAATACATTGGCAGCAACCGAGTACAATGACTGTATCAACAAACTAGTATCATGCTATGATGAGGGCTTGAATGGGAATGGCGAATATGTGGAAAAGTAGTATAAGATATGAAGTTTCTGTGCCATACATTTTTTGCACACGTCATTTGTCGTTTGTGTTTTACATGAAAATGTTCCGTTTTTTCCTAGATGACCCACGTAAAAGTCCAAGCTGCACAAGAAAGCACAAATGTACAGCCCACTGACTATCACCATCAAAAGTTCGAAAATGAGACTTCAGGAAACACAAGGGAATAAAACTTTAACATGGAAAATACATTTATGCTGCTTCTCTGCTTTCCATGGCATAGTGATTAATCGGGAGGTGTCATGGTTGATTACTGGCAGAGGCTCTCTGTCCAGGGAATATGTGGAGCAGGCAAACAAAAGCAAGTTCTCTTCTTAAGAGGGTCGAACCAGTTAATGCATGAGAGGAAAAAGTGGCTGCAAATATCAGCTGTTTTCAACAACACACTGCTTTGCTCCTCCCATTCACTTTCTCTCCTCTGCCGTTCTGCATGGCCTTGCTCCACAGGTTCCCAAGACAGAGGCTGGGTCATTTTTTTTTAATTCAAAAACATTGGGGTTAGAAGTTGCATCTTGTTTCCTAATGTTCACAGAAAAGATTTCAGAATTTTTACTGATTGATTGATTTGGTGAGTTTTTTTTAAGTCAATTTTATGCACAGTAAGGCTAATCGGGACTGGACCTACAGTTTAAAGTGGAATCCGAACCACTATGTGCCTCCACCGGGTATCGAACCTGGGACCCCTTGATTACAAGGCGACAACGCTACCACTGCACCATCAGGGAGGCTCTAGAATTTTTATTAAATTTCCCACCAACCCTCATCAGGTTTGTAGTTTCATTATGAAATCTAAAAAGTTGTACTTTGTATTGCAAGATATAAGAGCAGATTCAAACAATTGCAGTGCCATTGTTTGTTTAATCTAAATCCTCTGAGACCGTTCCATATCAGATCTTAAGATTGTGTTGTTTGTGTCAAGTTGGCTGTGGTGTATCCAGGGAGCAGATGAAGGCTATCCAAATACCCCCACTCCAAAAACATTGATTGATTTTTTTTTACTGTGCTTTTCTGCCACTATTTGGCTAATCGCAAACATGAAGATGAGTGGTGATATGATGAAATTTATAAAAGGACATTTCGCAAAGAACACCCAGGCCGAGACTTGAACGTGGGACCCCTGGCATGCTAACCACTCCACCACAGACGCCAGCTACACCTCAAAAAGAGCATAACCTGGAGTACTTGAAATATTAACATTACCAATAGTTAATTGAAGTAGTCGTTACCCCTTCCTTCCCTCTTTGTCATACATATAGACATGCATGCACACACACACAAAGAAACCAATGTTAATGCTCAATTTTGTTATGAAAACAAGATAAATATCCAACCTAATGAAGAGATGATATTTAACATGTTTCTGTATGGTAATCGTATACAAGAAAATAACCCCTCATGTGGCTAAAAAAATTAAAATGGCTAAAATTTCTTTTGAGGTATTTTCATATTATGCACCCTATACGTTTTTGAATTTCCAAAAATAAATTTTGGGTCCTTTTTTGATACAACCTATTGCACAGTGGATCAGATTTAGTGTTTAGCCTGTCTGAGCATAAAATGGACTTAAAAGCAATTTTGTCTGTGTTCATTCACTCTTCATTTCAAACTGATGAGACAAGGTTTAAACTGAAGGTCCAGTCCCAATTATCCTGTCTGTGCATAAACTGAACTGAAACTTTGTACAAATTTAGGTACATGGATGACCTCCCTGAAAAACTGTCCTCCCTCCCTATCAATATACTTTTGTTTGTGGATGATTGTAAACTCTTCAAGGAGATCTCATCGCATCATGACATGATGATTCTTCAAAATGCTCTCACAGAACTTGTTAAGTTGTGTCGTCAGTGGAATTTAGAATTAAACCCCCAGAAATGCTCTTTCCTTACTTATTCCCTAAAAAAGAACAAAGTGCTGTCTACTTATTCTATTGAAAACAATCAATCCAAAAAGTTTCCACCCAAAAGGACCTAGGTATTATCATGGATGAAAAACTCACTTTTCATTATCATATTATAGCTACCACTAAAAAAGCCATGCGCCTTCTCGGTCTTCTATACAGATTTAGTGAAATTCAAAACCCATCATCTCTTGCTTTATTCTTTAAATCTTTCATCTCGCCCACCCTCGAATACTGTTCCCCAATTTGGGCAATGACCTCAAAAACCAATCTCACCAGAATAGATTCTGTTCTCAGTTTCTTTCTTGCAATTGTTCGCCATAGAATACCTTCCTTTCGACATGTATCCAAATCAGACACCATGGCTGCTCTGAATATTCACACTCCATCCTTTCGTCATCATCTAGCGGACATGAAATTTTTGTACAAGATAATAAATGCCAAAATCAGAACAGATCTCCTAATCAGTGAATTCACACTTAGGGTACCCCAAAAACAAACTCACAACCTGCAACACTTCCACAACCCAACCACTAGGCTATCCCTTCTAGTTCTACAACGCTCCTTGTTTTACAGGCTCCCAGAAGTCTACATCAAACTTCCCCTGAATGTAGATATTTTCCTTCCAGAACGTAATTTTTGTATATTACTGACCAAGAACATGTAAATCTATCCCATCTTGTTATTGTTTTTATTGTTTGTTATTTTTTTGTTTGTACTTTATGTTGTTTCAGTGTAAAATGGCCAAATAAGACTGTATCTGAAACTATGAGTAAATAAATAAATAACTTTTGAATGATTAATATGAAGTGATAATGTACCTATTGCACTTTCAATTTCAGGTTCTTCTTTGAAGCCAATGCATGGTCTACAGGAGACTCCAGTGCTAACCGGAGGAATGCGGTCACACAGAGGCATTTCAAGACAGGTAATGACAACATGGGATTCTTTTCTTGTACACAATGCAGGAAGTTGTTTATGACTAAAAGTGGTCTTTTCAAACACACTAAACTCCATGGAAAATCATTCACGTGCAGCGAGTGCAGAAAATCATTTGCAACGCATCATCATTTAACGGACCATCTAATGCTTCATGTTGGGGAAAAACCACATGTGTGTTCCGTATGCGGTCAGGACTTTCCATTAGAAAAATATCTTAAAAGGCACTTTCGAGCTAAGCATAAGGAACAGCCACACCTTGAGAATTATAGGCAAATAGAAACGTCATCAGCATCAGATAGTTCTAAGAAATTCTCGTGCCAGGTGTGTGGAAGTAAGTTTAAACTGGAAGTCACCTTAAATTTGCATATGGACTTTTGTCATGGTTCTTATTTCAAAAATAAAAACCCAGGAAGTTTCCTTACAAAGTTGAAATTTTTGATGATGAAATCTGGGATACATAAATATGATTCATATACCGTTACCAATAGTAATATAAACAATATGGCTGTGAATTGCATCGAGAAAACTTTAAGTGCATCTGATGGTATTGTCACAAAGTTGGATGAACCGACAAAAATAAGTGACCATGAAGTTACTAGCACTGTTGATGATGAATCCAAGAAGATGGTCTCTAACCCCAAAAAATATAGTATTTTGGACCCAATCAAAAAATATAAACAAATTCCGATGCCTTCTGTACTAAATAATAGCATGGGCAAACCACAAGTTACCAGTAGCATACCGTTTAAACCTGCATACATTGAAAACACTGATAGCTCAGATAAAATGAAGTATTTTAAAATGTTGGATTTAAGAAGCAAAGATTGGTTAACCCGTGGAGGCCGTCATTTAAAAGCCAAAGATCTCAGGAAGTTCAAGAAGCAGAAGCCTTGCTTCTGTGCTCACGGGGACAGCTCTGGTCACTCCCACTGCCTTGGATTTGGAAAGGACATCAGCACTTTGGGGTTGGGAAACAAAATAGATAAAATCAATTCCGAAAGTGCACAAGGTGGAGTGCATCTGAGGGTGGAAACCCTTGAATTTCTAAGTAAACAGCAAGAGGGAAGGACAACTTACAATGCCGACAGGTACCAATCGGAAGTGGGTGCAGGATCTTTTAAGCTGAGTTCCGACGGTCTAATTGATGGCCTAATGCATATGAAGAAGGGCAACAATGTTTGCAAGGCAAACAAGATCTATGATGGTGGTAAGAAAATCAGGCAGAAAGAAGTGCAGAAGAATGAAAGTAAATCAAAAAAGTTCACGTGCAAAATATGTGGAGACTCGTTTGCAGTGCAGCTGCATTTAGCTCGGCACTGTAGAGTAGAGCATGTTAAAATTCCTAACCATGAAATGTTTATGCCAAGGGAAGTATTGTCGCAGGTGCACCAGGGTACAAAATCTGAAAATCAGAACAGTAGGATATATAAATGCAACCTTTGCAAACAGATTTGCACTTCAAAAATTGAATATAGCTTCCACATGAAAATTTGTCTTCTCGAATGTGTCAAGAATGATGCATTTTACGATGCCGAAGAGTTTTCCGCATGTTTCAGCTGCAAGGTATGCAAGAAAGGCTTTACTACGCAGCAGGGCCTGCACAATCATTACAGGATCCACGAAGTAAGGAAGCCTCACATCTGCAAGGTGTGCAGGAGAGTGTTCACGCAGAAGCATCTTCTGGAGAGCCACTTGCAGACTCACACAAGGTACCTCATGTGCAACGTGTGCAAGGAAATATTCACAAGTAAAGTGCAATATGCACTTCACGTGAAGCAGTGCGTGCTGCGTAAGATTGATGGGACAGGATTCAAAAGGAATCATGCACTGAATCTACATCACAACTGTCAGTTGTGCAATCTTGGATTTAGTTCCGAATTGGTTCTGGCTGCCCACATGAGAGTGCATATCAAAGATAAGTTTTTCTTGTGCGAACTTTGCGGACAGGTGTTCCCGCATGCATTAGAATTGAACATGCATGCGAAAGCATCTCACGGTGTAAGTGGATTCCTAGCGGAAGAAGATTACGAAGTCGATATTTTGTCATGTAGTGACGATGAGGATGCTGGTCGACAAAAGCCCACGTTGGTCAGCAAAGCTGTCCAAGTAGATGAAATGTTGATTGACAGAGAAGACAGCAGTTTATTTTGTAAAGTGGATGAAGGTGCACTTACGGCGGAAGTGTTTTTAAACGTTTGTGTCAGCCCTGGAGGGGAGCAGATCCCACGATCCTATGCAGAATATGTTGATACTAATGCATACCACTGTCATTCGTGCAATGAAAATTTTGCAACCTACAAAGACCTTAAAAATCATGCGTATGAAGAAAGGAAATTTGATCCACGTTTGTATCTCTGTGAATTTTGTGGGTCATGCTTTGATGATCCAGAAGTTTCAGTCGTCCATTCATGTAAAAATGACAGTCAGGCTCCATTACAAGTTGATGAAATCAGAAAATCACTACAAGAAAGTCCTGAACGTAAGAAAAATGATAAACCAAAGTATATTTGCTGTATGTCAAACATGGTGTTCTTTCAGAAACAATATCCAAGGGCATCTGCGGATATTTGGAGTAAACAAAAGCTACATCATGTCCATGAAAGACTGATGAAAATACCAAAGAAGAAAACTGTTTTCACCCAAAAAACCAAGCATAAAAGTTTATACCTGTGTTATGTGTGTAATAAGTTATTCTCAAAAAAGTTTTCACTGTTCATGCATTTTCGGGTTCACAAAAGGACTATGATATGTGTCAGAGGCATATGTGGGAAGCCGTTTGAAACTGAGGAGGAAATTACTAAGCATCTGGTTAAACACGAGAGCAAAGAATCAGGGCTGTGCAAAATATGTGGGCAAGTGTGTCTTGGTAGAGATGATTTAATCAAGCATGTAGGTGCAGTTCATAATAGTCAGCATGTCACTCTTAGTGCAAAGAAGTTAAAGAGGTGTTACAAGCTTTATGAAGAATCGTGCACGTTGAAGAAAAATTATGCGGAGTGTTTAGCACAATATAGTAAGCCTAGTGTGTCATGTGAAATGTGTGGAATGCCATTCGTCAACATGCAGGAGTTAATAGATCACAGCATGTGCCATGTGAACTGTGAAACTATTGTCTGTGACGTGTGTGGTTTGGATTTTAGCAATTACAATCATTTCCTACGTCATACAGAGAATCACTGCAACGGTAATGAACGAGCATACCTGTGTACTGTGTGCAAGTCTTCGTATGACAATTCGGAAGGCCTAAATTTTCATGTCAGAAGTCATATTGACAACAGAGTCTTCTCGTGCAGTAAGTGCGGTGAGTTGTTCTGGGGCCAGCAGACGTTGAAAGTCCATAAGGAGTCCACTTTAGTGAAATGCGGTCACAAATCTCCAAGTTCGGAGTTTGAAAATGAGATCCAAGAAAACACACCTGTGGAAAACGTGGCGAACAACCTAGAGTGTGAAGTCTGTAACCAAACTTTCAAAAACAAAGAACTTTTATCCCAACATGTTTTGTCCCATTTGTTATAGCTTCGTGAAAAGACTTTCAATCATTTTGCTCAATCTGTGCAATTATGCATAAAAGTTACTACTGCTCCTAATGATAGTTGTTTCATTTGTTTTATGTTTAAAAAAGAGAGAGAGATGTGCATACGCTACAGAAATACCTGTACGTGTTCATTTTTATGTCTGTGGTATTTCCTTTTTAAGGGGAGGGTTAAGGGTTGGCACCTGAGGAATGTATTTGCCATATTTTGTTTATTTTTTGTTTGTAATAGATAAAATTATAATTTTGTTCTTATGTAGATCATTGTTGAAAGCTCCAGCATAATAAAGAAACTATGTTTATACCTTGATGGTCTGTATGATAGCAAGATTTCCTAACAAGCCAGTCTTCTTAAGATAAAGTTATGTATTAGAGATTTTTAAAAAATATATAATTTGATTTGTGAATAATCTGCTTGTGTTATATTTTGCAGTTCAACACATTCCTGTAAATATGTGATATTTGAATCAAAGAAAAGAGAAATAAATGCCAAGTCTGATTTCAGTATCTAACTAACTAACTCTCTAGCCTTCTTAAACCCGAAGGTTCATGGCTGCAGCAACACAGGCCTTCCATCTGTTCCTATCTTGAGCAAGTTCTATATACTCTTTTCCATCCCTACCGATTTCCTTTAGGTCCATCTCAACGTTGTCCCTCCATCTTCGTCTTGGCCTTCCTACAGGTCTCTTACCATCTGGTTTCCCAACAAGAATCCTGTAAACTCCTCTTTCCTCTCCCATTCGTGCCACATGTCCTGCCCACCTAAGTCTTCTTGATTTAATTATTCTAATAATATCTGGACATGAGTACAAATTATGTAGTTCTAAATTATGTAACCTTCTCCACTCACCTGTCTTCTCATCCCTTTTAGGTCCAAAGATTTTCCTAAGGATTTTATTTTCAAATACTCTCAATTTATGTTCCTCTTTCAATGTAAGGGACCAAGTTTCACACCCATATAATACTACAGGCAAAATTACTGTTTTGTATATTTTAACTTTTAGTTTCTTAGATATTAAACGAGAAGACAAAAGTTTATGAAGAGAGAAGTAACATGCATTTCCTGAATTAAGCCTACTTTTTATTTCCTCTTTAATATAATTTTCATTTGTTAATATTACTCCTAAGTATTTGAATTTGGAAACTGGTTCAAACGAGTTGTTATCAATAATTAGATTTTGATTATTACCTAATACTTGGTTTCGGCCTGTAAGCATATATTTAGTTTTCTCTTTGTTAACTTCCAAACCTATCTCTTTAGCAGTTTTGAAAAATATTTTAGCATTATTCTTAATTGTATTCACATCATCCCCCAGTAAGTCTACATCATCTGCATATGCTAACAACTGAGTCACACCATTTAATTTTAATCCTTCTTTAGTTTCTTTTACCTTCCTTACAGCATATTCTAAGGCAAAATTAAAGAGCAATGGAGATAATGCATCTCCTTGTTTTAACCCATCATGAATTGTAAATTTGTCAGACATATTATTACCCACACGAATTTTACTTTCTGTTTCACTGGTGCATATTTTTATCATACTAACAAGCTTCTTAGGTATTCCAAACTCTACTAATATATTATATAATTTATCTCTTTTGACCGAATCATATGCTTTTTTGAAATCAATGAATAGCTGATGGACATTTTGATTATATTCCCACTTTTTTTCAAGTGTCTGTCTGATGTGAAAAATTTGATCTGTAGTTGATCTGTTACGTTTAAATCCACATTGATAATCACCTATAATTTCATTAGCATATGGGGTTAGTCTTGTTAAAATAATGTTAGACAATATTTTGTATGTTGTTGAGAGTAGAGAAATTCCACGGTAATTATTGCAGTTCATTTTATCACCTTTTTTAAACACAGGAACAATTATGGATTCTTTCCACTGTTGAGGGATTTCTTCTTTATTCCATATTAAACAAATTAATTTATGAATTTGACATATTAATGAATTTCCACCATATTTAATTAACTCAGCTGGTATTAAATCAATGCCAGGTGCTTTGTTATTCTTTAGCCTTTTAATAGCATCTTTAACTTCCGTCAAGTTAGGTTCTGGAACTAAAGGTTCTGCTGTGTGGACTTCATTTACTTCTGATTTATCTCCTACATGGATATTTAAAAGGTCATTAAAGTAGTTCTTCCATCTATTTAGAATATCGCATGGGTCAGCTAGAAAATTTCAGTATCACTTTACATTATCAGTATTGAAAAACCAGGTATGTTCAAGTATGACTGTAAATGAAAGGTATGATATTGTCCTTACATATTACAGTTAAAGCAAGTAAATACTTTGCACTCTATGTAAGTCAGAAATATCAAAATCAGAACAGTCATCACTAGGAAACGGAACTTTAGGTAAATAAATGTTTTTTCTGCGATAAGATAGAGACCCTAATTTTTGCCAAAATTCTGATCATATGTCAACACAGCAAATTTTATTTTACATAAAAACACATATATTCCAGTTTTCCGTACGTAAATACATATTTTGCGAATTTTCATTTTGAATACATAAAATCGCTCATTGACTTCAGCTACCTCGTAATCCTCGAAGGAAAAATGTTTATTCTCCGCACCTCTTGTTTTGTCTTTGAACACGCTCGCTGGCAGACTTCTGGCGCCTCGCTTACAATCCTATTGGGGGGAAATATTACCCCCACTGGATCTAACGCACAAGTGCTAATGTCTAAATGTACAGAAATTTTACGGAAAAACCAAGGTTTTCAAACTTTGTGCCAAATTGCATGTCTTTTGGAAGATGAAGTAGAGGAAGAGGAAGCTTTGGAAAACTTCAGCATTAGTGACATTTCGTGCTTCAAATATGCAAGAATTGTTCCTTGTGACGTGGAGCGATCTTTCTCACAATATAAGATGCTTTTTAGAGATAATCGTCACAGATTTACAATGGAGAATTTGGAAAAAACTATGGTGATCCACTGCAACTCTTCCAAGAAATAGCTCACTAAGAGGTAAGCATTTAGAAACTGATTTCAGGTGTTTAAAATGCATGTAATATTTTGTTTTTGTTAACAAATGTTTTTTTACTTTTCACATATTTTCCTGTTTTTATCACATATTTTCAACATTTATGACACACAAAAAATAAATATTTCTGAGTTTTTTAGCACATAAAGTTCCGTTCCCTAGTCATAACTAATGAGAAAGGAGTTAGTTGAACCAGGAGTGTTAACAGTGCCTTATTTTGGTGTATAATTGGTATAATTAATGGAATGGCATGATAGGAAAAGGGGATAAATAACAAATTAGCAGGAAATAGAAAACACAAGACATCACTTTTAAAATTTACATCATGTAAAAATGTAGATAAGCTTTCATCTTTCCCATGGTATCCTGGAGTTTCCAGTGGTCTACATGAGGCTTCCACGTAGATGAATATTTACCATTCGTGGCTTTGGTGCAAGTAAATGTGGTTCAGTAGTCGATAGGAACTCCGAAGTTTCAATGTTCACTCTGCCTCTTTATGAGAATTGGGGAGCTGCTTCAAAGATAGAATAACATGCTGTAGTGTATAGAAATACCAGTAATAATGGCATGTTTACCTCCAATGAGAAGCTTCTCACCCTCAAAGAGCTATTGTGCCATGGCATTTAGGTTCAGTTCAGTTCTCTACGTCAGCTGCATAGAGCTTACCTTTAGAAAGAGGTAGCAGTTGTTCTTACTCCTCTGTTAACACAGTTTATTGCTCAGCTGCTTTTGTGGTCTTCTTATTTAGAAATGAATGTCTGATGAAGGGAAAGTCAGTACTTAAAAAGGTATTTATTTGCCTGTAATAACTGTAAGTCAGTATGAAGCAGGGATCAGTGTTTGGAAGTAAAGAATTAAAAGTAGGGTCATTCTAGGATTATTTCACAAAAAAATTGAAATTGTTGAAAATTTGTAAAAATAATGAAATATTGTGTCCTTAAAGCACCTAATCAAATGCTAACCTTGACAAAGATCATTTGCCCCTAGTTCCTTAGAAAATTAAAAATTGTAAATCTGACTTTTCCACGGAGGAGACTTTATCTCCACAGAGTGGATTTTGAAGTCCTTGGAATTAATTTCTGCGTTATTTCCATTATAAGCAACGAAACATTTTCTGTACATAACCTTTTCCTTGGTGAAAAGTAGACATGAATTTTATTTCTTTTTGATCATAAAAATTTCTCCCAAGTGAAAGATCTAACTTCTCATGGTATTTATCTTTTATAACAGTATTTCCTGTTATAGCTGCTTTCTTCTTTGTGGAACCTTCTTTTTTGGAAACGTTTCATTATCTGGTCTTTGATGACTTCATCAAACAAAAATATTTTTTTAAAAAAACACTACAGCCAGTTTTATTATAAACTAAAAACACTTCACACACGACGTTTCCACCCGAACTTTAATTTAGCTCTCCTTCTGAGGAAGACCCTGATATCGGGTGGAAATGTCATGTGTGAAGTGTTTTTAGTTTATAATAGAACTAACTGCCTTGGATAGTACCTGTAGTGTTTTTAATATGGAAACCAGGTTTAATAGTGTTACCATATTTTTTTTTGTTTCTTCAGGGGTGATTTATAAAATTTGGGTCCCATGTCTATCCTTTGTTTTGGACCCTTGCAACATTATTATTATTATTTTTTTGTTATGGTACTTCATTTCCACTAATTGCATGTTCTGTATTAACAACACTTGTAAGTTTTAAAATATACAAACACTGATTAAAATTTATTCATTAATAATGAAACAATACACTTAGATTTAACATCACCTAAAACTGTTTCCACAGACAGTTGCACTATGCACTATTGCACTACATATTTTGCTACACAACACTAATACCACACACACTACAAAGGAAAAGGAACCGACACAACATTACTGTAACCACACTGGATGCAAAGGAAGAAACAAATATATTGATTTCAAGCGTCAATACCTCTCCACTTGACTTTGAATTGTTAGCATTTGAAATGTTTACGTTCGTTTCTTAGAAGAACAATTCTTCATATTCAGGAAGTGTGAACTGTAAAAAATGGAAGAGAGCATGGTGGAAAGTCCATTATACAGAGCATTCCCTGACATTCGCTACGAGACTCGGCGGCAAACAGCCCGGCATCAGCGCTTGTCTTTCCCGGTGAACGTGGTTCCAGTGAAGGGTGAACAGTCGCATGCTACAGTCTCTTTCTTTCGCTCTCCCTGTCTTCGCTCTATTTTCCTTTCTGTTGACGTTGCAGAGTGATGCCAGTATAATCCTCCCTCAGAAGTTGTGTTGTGTCGTGTCCGTGTGTTGAAGACTGTGGCTTAATATGTCACCACAAAAGTTTACATTACAACAAAGGATTTATCTTGTTACTTCGGAAAGAGGAATTGTGGAGAAGTGCGACGAAATTTCCTGGTGTTCCCGTTCCACATAGGACCACTATATTAAACTTCGTAAAAAAGGTTTAGAGTAACAGGGTCAGTTCCGAATAAAAGTGGAAAGAAAAACCCACGTGTACTTACTGAGGAAAAACTCGATGAGACAGGACAAAGGTTAGAACAGTCTCCTCGGAAATAAATCTGCCGCCTCTCACAAGAAACGGGTGTTTCAAAAACCACAGCATTTAGAGCCACTAAAATTCTTAATCGGGAGAATTACACGTGTAAATGCCAATTTTCTTCGGAGATGCCAGGAATGTGTTGCAGCAGAGGGAAATCATTTTCAACACCTTCTGCAGTCAAGGTTAGTACACAAATTGAAATCTGTGATTTTAATAGCCGACTCTAGCAACTGTCGCGAACCCCATTCCCTGGGAAAGACAAGCTCTGATGCCGAGCCGTTTGCCGCCGAGTCTCGTAGCGAATGTCAGGGAATGCTCTGTATATGTAGCATCCACATGCCAGGAAATGGCACTACTACCTTGCTTATGACATAAAATTGACTTGGCTGATTTTTTCCCTCACCCTTCAATTTATTTCAGTTTCTTACTCAGAATTAAGAGAGTTGTTATTTTCAGACACATGGGCCTCCCCAATGGCGCAGTGGTTGCGTTGTCGCCTTGTAATCAAGGGGTCCCGGGTTCGATACCCGGTGGAGGCACATAGTGGTTCGGATTCCACTTTAAACTGTAGGTCCAGTCCCGATTAGCCTTACTGTGCACAAAGTGGACTTAAAACACCAACTCAAACCAATTTTCAGACACATTATCAAAATATTTTAAAATACCACAAATTTGGCAGATTACATTTTTAAAAAATTGAATTCATTATCAATAAGTTAGCTTATTCATTTGGTGAACAAGAAAAGAAGTAAATGTATTCAAATCTGTAAGAACTCACTTTAAAAGGATAACTGGGTCTAAAATTACAAATATTTTTATTGACTAGTGTTCAACACATGATAAAAGCATGACCGTGGATAACACTATCCCCTCCTTGAGCATCTCGCAGTCCATGGAGGGGACAGAATGTTTTATTTTATTGTATTACTCCATGGAAATACAAGGTAAACAAACAAACATAAAATTTCAGATGAGTTCCGTACATAATGTTTATCACTAAATTCGTAATGATAAATGATTTGCAAAATTTCTCACCTTGAGAAGCTTGTCCACGTGGACGTGTGATCTCGACAAAGTTCGGATATCATAACTTAATCCCAAAAATCTCCTACAAGATGCCACTGGCTTCCAGTCCCTCCAATTTCCTGATGTGAATACTGTTGCACTCTGTGGATTTTTATAGGAACATTTTTCCAGTGGCCACGGAATGTACAGTTCTTCCTGGAACATTATATTCTGATATTTTACTCAATTAAGATTTTCATAAAAATATTTGTTAATGTTCATAGGAGGTTCTAAGGTGATTAATGAGTTAATTGCATCTTAACTTGTCTAAAGGAAAAACTATTAAAATCATCTACCTCCATAAACTTTGATTGCAGACAGTCACAAAGTGGAAAATTTACATATTCTGTGTAAAATTCTGAAAAGAGGGAAAAATTATTTTGGGAAGAAATAAAGCTGATGAATCTTCCAACTATAATGACTAAATTATACTATATACTACAAAATCGTCTAAATATTGTAAAAAACATATTATATGACTGCCGGACAAGGTTTCTCCTCGTTTTTTAGAATGACCCAGTAACACTTATTATATTTTGATTGGTTTTTATTTTGTTTTATTTTACTTCACTTTTCTGCCACTATAAGGGAATGTAATTGATGAAAAGACATTCACAAACATGTGTGAACAGAACACAACACAAGCCTCACAGGGCATTATACTGGCTGTAGGTGCAGTCGCCAGAGCCTCAATAGTCTGCAAGAATGAAGTCAGGGTGTACTAAATAGAGGAAAGGTTGACATTTGGGGGCTTACACTTCTTACTTTTTGAAATATGTAACTGCAATTTTGTTACTTTTGCAGGTAATGAATAAGGTAAGTAACAGTTACTTTTACATTAATTTTTCTGAAAATTACAACAGTAATGAACAAAATTAATGATTTACTAAGAAAAATATCAATGTTCAAGTGTACATTTGTTATTTGTCCCAGGACAGAGTTGTTTCACATACACAGTGGAGGGGAAGGTAGCCGACAAATAACGAACCCGTATTTCAAGTGGCAAAACGGAAAAAAATGTGCCCTCTAATAATTCGTTGACATTTTGTCTGCACTTCCGAAGAGCTTGTTCCATGTCATTCTTCATGTTTGTACCAAAAACACATTTGATCAGTGAGGTAGGTGTAAAATTTGGCCCCCTAGGCCCTGCCAACATTATAATTATAATGTTGTTATAATGTTAAATAATTATTTACAGTTTTGTTATCATGGTACTTCACTTCCACTAATTGCATGCTCTTTGTTAATAGCACTTTAAAATATAGACACATCTGATTAAAAGTTATTCAGTAAACTTACTTTTCATTTATAAGCGCCACTTACACTATGCATTTGGCCACACAACACTAATACCGCACACGCACCGAAGGAAAGAAAACCGACACTACATTACGATAGCCACTCTGGCTGCGAACTGAGAATCAAAGATTATGATTTCAACCGTCAATATCCCTCCACTTGACTGAATTGTTTGTTAGCATTCAAAATTTTTACATTCGTTTCTTTTCGAGGAACAATTGTTTCTATTTCAGCACCCTTACGTGATCTCTGAAAATAGGGTTATGATGTAAGAAGTTGTTTAAAACTCCTCTCTTCTACCTTCTTTCATGAAATGAGCAAGTAAAAGGGGTTTTATTTAGCTATTATTACAATATTATGGAAATTTAATAGTCCATGGCATGGGCCTCTGGAAGGGGGGAGGCATGCCCCCCTGTAAGCTGAAAGTCAACCATTTTTTTTTATTTTTCACATGTAATTTCATTTCAGTCACATGAATATGGTAAATTCAAATGTAAGCAATGTTTTTTGAGGGAACAGCACTATGATTGGGGAAATGTGCCATGTTTGCCACCCCCTGGAAAAAAAATACCTTCCTTGCCCCTCCATGGAAAAAGATCCTGCAGACGTCCCCTTCAGCGTCTCATTTTTTTTTGCCGCCTCTAGGCTATAACTATAGTGGTAATCCCCCCCACGTTTGGTAACAGTCCGCAGCCGAGAGAGCACTAAGTGGCGGGAAATGTACCAGCTTCAACCTTCTGACCTTTTTTTAACATGAATACTGTTTGAGGGTCCTTCATAGCGGTTATAATTTCTTCCTTTGACTACCATTTTGCAAATAAGAACGAATAGTAAATTAAATATTGCCGAGGGAAACGGAAGCATGGCGACCATATAAATTGCATGAGAACGTCATAATATTAATGATTTGTGTTTGCAGAGAGCGTTTTACGTGAACTTGAGTGCACGTATGTGGTTTGAACTTATGATGACGCCAGCAACGCATTAAATTCCAATCCACAAAAGGATGTTGCATAACTCTCGACTTGACAACGATCAAGCAGTGTAACGTGAGTGATAACGCTCTACTGCTAGTACTAAGTTCATCATTTAAAAATAGTGAAATGTCAGATTGAGCTCAATATCCTTCTGTTCAAGGACACTATGAATGAAGAGGTTTCCGTACCTTCATATCTACAGGAACAAAATACCAGGATTAACAATAAAAGAAAACTTCGTTTTCATCGAACTTATTGTTTCATTGGAAAAAGTTCCTGGACCGTATTTAAATTGATCCGGAAAAAAATGTTAATGGACCGAATTTAAATTGATTAGGAAAAAATATTCCTGGACCTTTTTTCAATTGATCCTGAAAAAAAGGTTCCTTCACCGAATTTAAATTCAGCCGGAAATAAGTTCTGGACCGAATTTAAATTCAGCCGGGAAAAGGTTCTTGGACCGCATTTAAATTGATCGAGAAAAAGGTTCCTGGACCAGGGACGTCGTTAGGGGGGGGGGCATGCGGGGGCACTGGCCCCGGCAAACGTCCACGTGGCCCCGGGAAACTGTTCTGTATTTGCTGGAAATTTTATTTTGTTTGATAACGAATATTGCAAAATAATTCTTCAGTAAATTTTGCTTGCACTTTGAAACACTTCTTCAATTTTCAGTAGCACGAACCCCAAGCAAGGCATTTCTTTCTTATTTCCCCGTTTCTTGCTTGTTGAACACAAACAGATGTATTGGGAGGGGATACAGTTAATGGTTTTGTGGTCCGCCCCAGTCAGGGAAGTCTGAGACCTCTTGAAAATGCACTTTTCCTCCCTGCTGCACACCAGATCCAGGATCCCCCCCAAAACCCACACTTTCTCTTCATCTGGCTCCATTTTTCGGCGTGGGAATGAATTACATAACGGTTCTTCTCACATGCACTCAACCCTCCTGCTAATGACCTGCCCTGAAAGAAGGGAAAGGCCACTTTATGAAAATTTGGAGAAACATCGAAGCTGTCGGTTCATCTATTGATTTGGTGGACCTATCATATCTGTTAGTTTGAAGTAGGATTTGTTATCCGAACGGTGGTAAACTTCTGTAAACGCGAGAAGATAGCATCAGGAAGTGTTTGTGATCTTGTTTTCCTACATCGCGAGTAAAATGTCGAGTGAGAAGCTGCCAGATTGTCTTCCTCTGGAAACAATGGATCAGGATCGACTGATCGACCAAATATCCAACATATTGGCATTCTAAAAAAGAGTCTGACTACCACACAAGATCCTGGGTTCGACTCCCAGGCTGGTTGATCTCATGTATAATGAAGAATAAACCACGTTTGAATTAAGGAAGGAAACTAGGTATGTAGCAATTGTTTTTACAGCTCTATAAGTATTATGTTACAAAATTAGTATATCTTTCTGACTTTCTGTGATTTTTCTTCATTTCGCCTCCACCTGCAAATGCGGAAGCTGCTGCTGCTTAGGTGGGAAGGTTGGCTAGACATACAAATATAATTAATCCCTAGTCATACAGCGAATAATACTTATAATATAATCATGAGTTATGGAGAAGCAAATAACTTATCAAGCATTTCTGTTTCTATTTGTTGTGCAGTGGTTAACAAGGTGCATTACGATGCCAGGGGTCCTAGGTTCGAATCCCGGACTGGGCGCGTGTGTTCATTATGATGGTCCTCTCATCAATTTCACATCACTCATTGTCATCTTCATCTTCACGATTAGCCAAAAAGTGTCAGAAAAGCGAAGTAAAATAAACCAAATTAATCATTTATATATTTCTACATTACACCGCTTTTCTACCTCTTGGGTTAAAGGCGACGATGAGGATGAATGATGAGCCGAAGGAATGGCGATGGGACAGACATGATACAACCATACCTGTCAAATGTCCGAACCTTGGACCTCTAGTTTCGTAGCATGTTATACTCTTAGGAAGAAAAACTGTAAAAGTGGGGTGAAAAGATGCAAAGTTGTACGATGCATAAAAAGCCATGTTTAGTTCTTCTAAAACCTTCCAATTATCGAGTTCGTGTTTTAAGTCCACCTTATGCACAGTAAGGCTAATCGGGGATCTGAACCACTATCTGCCTCCACCGGGTATCGAACCCGGGACCCCTTGATTGCAAGGCAATGATGCTAGCACTGCGCCATCAAGGAGGCCGATAAAAACTTACAATTAGTCAAGGCTTGCGAAGAGTTCTTTCATTCGGTTGCGCGTGGTCATCATATCGAGTCCCATAGTTTCGACAGCAGAATTTGCTTCCATATCGCTTTCAAGTACTTCCAAAATTGTCCTCACGATGTTGGAACAGCACAGAAATTTTGGAACTAATACAACCAGGCACATACACAGGGAAGGGGCTCGGGGGCTGCAGTCCTTTCCCGAAATCCTACAAATATCTGATGTTAATAATGTGTAGTAGTAATTAAATTTACTTCATTAACAGGATTAAACATCTTGTATATGGTAAGTTGCAATATACCAAGAAATTCATCTTCAGCGCATTTACTCCTCCCCCCAACCTTTTCGTCTTTAGATGGCGGCAGCCGATAAGGAATAATCCCGTTCCGAAATCATATTCTGGCTACCGGCCTAACCACCAGCGATCAAACCTTGAACCTTTCGATTTATTGATTAATTGAACTGGTGTTTTAGGTCCACTTTATGCACAGTAAGGCTAATCGGGACTGGACATACAGTTTAAAGTGAGATCCGAACAACTATGTGCCTCCATCGGGAATCGAACCTAGGCAGGTTGTTGAACCTGCCGAACCAAAGACGAGAGCGTAATGATTTGAGCCTGTGCGAACTTTGTTTTATCCAGTGCCATCATATATTCAGTTTTCCACACACAAATAAGATTAATTTTAAGAAATTAGACGTGTGCATATAATTTCTTATCGTCATCATTTTGCAAGTGAACAATCAGATGCCGTAGAAGACTCGGGCCCGCCCTTGAACTAAGAGATATCGCATTCGATTCCGGTATAAACTGTATACATGAGATGCCTAGCTTGAACTCATTATGCACAATACTTGTTGCCAATACTTGTAAACCTGGTTCCAGCACTTTATATCTAAAACAACGGAAAAGAGTTTTATCTACTTCTCAATTTTTTTCCAGCAAATTTACAAATCTAAAGGCTAATAACATTGTTCTTGGTGTATAAGCCATTAAGCTAATGAGTTCATTCTGCATTTATTTTCCCGAATAATGGCTGTGTATTTCACTAGAGTATATCCGTAGACTGTTGGGGCTGCAGAAGAAAATGATGTTCCTTTCCAATTTATTGATTGATTGAGTTGGTGTTTTAAGTCCACTTTATACACAGTAAGGCTAATCGGGACTGGTTCTACAGTGTAAAGTGGGATCCGAACCACTATGAGCATCCACCTGGTATCGAACCCAGAACCCCTTAACTACACTACGACAATGCTTCCATGCGCCACCGAGGAGGCCCTTGATCCTTTTCTTTCCAAGACTATATATACACACACATGCATATATAATGTATGTATACAGCATAGACCTATATGGTGTATAAATAGTTTGTTAATTCATAATAGTTTGATAGAAAAAATCTTACGTTTGGGCCCTCCCAAACTGAGCAACCTAGCTACGTCCCTGTCCTGGACCGTATTGAAATTGATCGGGAAAAAGGTTCCTGGACCGAATTGAAATACTTTAGATAAAAAGGCTCTTTACGGTCCAGAACCCATTTACACTTGATTTTTCTCCTGGACCGGAATTGAATTTATTTAAAATTCCTGAACCTTTAACAACCCTGGTGCAAGGGCAGTAACAGTTATATTAAGTGACCTTCAGTAGCAGTATGTACGAGCATTCCCTGACATTCGCTACGAGACTCGGCGACAAGCGGCCCGGCGTCAGTGATTGTCTTTCAGGGTGAACAGAGTCCGCGACGGTCGCACGCTACAGTCTGTTTTCTTCGCTCTCCCTGCCTTCGCTCTCTTTCCCTTTCTGTTCACGTTGCAGACTGCCGCCAGTATAATCCTCCCCCGAAAGTTGTGTTGTGTCGTGTCCGTGTGTTGAAGATTGTGGCTTAATATGGCACCACAAAAGTTTGCATTACAACAAAGGATTTATCTTGTCGAGTGTTACTTCGGAAAGAGGAATTGTGGAGAAGTGTGAATAAATGTGGAAAGAAAAATCCACGTGTTTAGAAAGTTTAGAACAGTCTCCTCGGAAATCTATCCGCCGCCTCTCACAAGAAACGGGTGTTTCAAAAACCCTCTTAAGTCCCCCGATTTTTATTTATGGGGAAATCTAAAAAAATAAAGTATGCAAAGACAATCCGCACACCATCCGTGAGTTAAAAGAGAGTATTGTACGAGAAATCGGGAGAATTACAGTAAACGAACTTGCACGTGTAAATGCCAAATTCCTTCGGAGATGCCAGGAATGCGTTGCAACAGACGGACATCATTTCCAACACCTTCTGTAGTCAAGGTTAATACACAATATGAAAACTGTAATTTTAATAGCGACTGTCGCGGACCCCGTTCACTGGGAAAGACAAGCGCTGACGTCGGGCCGCTTGCCGCCGAATCTCGTAGCGAATTTCAGGGAATGCTCCATAGACAGTGGGATCCATGAGTATTACCGTCCAAATTGTCCATGACTATTTTAATTAATTTTTCTCTTGCATCCTACAGTAATGTGTTTTTAGCGATGGATTGTTATGTATGCTGGTGCAGAAGTTGTCAACAGCTTGTTTCGAGTTTTATTTTAATTCTTGAAGCTCTTATTGGGTCATATAAAGTGCACGAGCATGATGATGGACAATTTGCACGGTAATACTCATAGATCGTACTGTACAGTGGGATGCACAAGTATTGCCCGGCAAATTGTCCATGACTACTACTTTCATTAATTTCTCTCTTGTATTCCGTGCGTTTTTAAGGAAGGAATTTTTACATATCCTGATTAAGCAGCCTATTTGGAGTTTTGTTCGATTTCTTGGAAGCTCTCATTGCGTGAAACAAAGAGAGTAAACTTGATGATGGACAATTTGCTTGGTGATACTTACGCATCTCACTGTACGTATTATAAGTATGTAGTCATTGAGTCGTACATTAAATGTATGCCGTATTTTCGAACCAGTTATTTGCTAGAAATATATTCAGCATAACGTAGCCTATAAATTAATGCATTAATTCTACAATGATTCTGCTGTAAAATGTTATACTTATAAAAATCAGTGTGGTATTTATGAAATTTCCAGTGGGGGGGAAATTCTACTGACTGTCTAGGGACAGCATGAGATAATGACTTTATGCCATATAACATTTCCCCCCATGGATAAAATGTATTAAGCAGCGGGGGGAAAATTCCCCCATCCCCCCTACAAATACCATCCTGCTTATAATGCATCGTTACCCGCTTCTCAAATTATAAAAGATAGACCTAGACCTATTGCGTACATTGGCAAAATCTGCAAACAGATTTTAACTAACGAAGTGACTCGTCTTGTTGCACCATATCCTATGTGCGGCTGGTAGCGATCAGCCAGTCTCGAACGCGTCTAAAACTAGCAGTAAAACTAATGAACCAAGAGACGAGAACTAAAAAAAATGGAGAGGGGTGTCATCTACTCCCCCTTTCCCAAGAGAAGGTGGTCGCTCTGCCACTATTAAAAGTGCAATATTGCCTGATGTGAAGCTGATAAGAATCACAGTCAAGTCTCTGCAAATTAAGTGTAACGTTTTCTGTTTCCAGTTTTCATTTGAATTCTACCACGTTCTGTGCACTCGGTTTGATTTATCTGTATTAGGTTTACTTTTCTTCGCTTTTTTACGTAGAGAATTTTGTAAAATGGAAAGGGGTACACACACCTGCTGGATATTAGCATGAAGTAGAATCTCCAAACAAGAGACTTGTACGGAGTTGCCTTGTGTGCCTCGAGTTTAACTTCAGTCCAGTCCATGATTCCCTTCTGGAAGAACACTGTCTGTGCTGGGTCACGTGCACCAAAGAGCGTATATACATAACCTTGGTATATATGCTCTTTGACGTGCACCTATCTCAAGGGGTTGAGTGCAATTGCTTCGTTCTTTAGACGGTTCTGTTAAACAGGAAGTGCTGTAGTTTTGTTGTTTGTGAGAATTGTGCTCGAGTGCCACGTAATATTTTGACCTATCGGAAATATTTTGAGGCTAAGTTGACTTATTTATTGTCAAAGAGTAGTTGCATTATAAAGATTAAAAAATAATGTCGACGTATCTTGGCATTGTACGTTATCATGACGACGTTTTCCATCTTGAAAACTCGCTCAAAGCGTTGTGCAGCTCGGTTGTGATAGAACTCTTGACAGTTTCGTGGAATAATTGGTGAACTCCGAGCTTCGGATCCCGTTCAACTGTGTGGAAGCTAGAGAACACCGGCCTGAGCAGTGTCAAGATTTGTTGAGGTATGTTTAGCTTCTATAAAAATATTCAATGTGTGCTCGTGTTAATCGTAACTAGTTGTGTACAATAAACTGTAAGCATATGTTTACACTTACTTTACATAACACAAACTATTCAACCAAAAGTGATTTGCGTGTTATTTACGGAGATTCGAATATTAGTTTCACGATGTCAATTGTTTGGGGCCGTCGACCCACTGTACCCCCTCGAGAATTACGTCGATTTTTTTAATCGACAGATTCCAACGTTTTACGTAATATAAAAGTGGTTCCAGCGTTAGGAAGCCACAATTAACGGAGATATTTGATCGCAAAGTATGACCCGCGTAAGCACAAGAAACTCCTATTCCGAACTATCACTCATTTTTCCCTTAACAAAATCCCAAACAGCAGCAAAACTAACATTCCTGGCGTAACAAAAACGTGAAATCACTATCGGTACCAAATATGGCCCTCCTAACCTAACAATCATTCCCAATACGAACGAGAATACATAATTTTTGAAAGTACTAAGAAAACAACGTGAAATCACTATTGTGACCAAACCTGGACCTCCTAACCTAACAACTATTTCCAATGCGAACAAAAATATATTATTTTAAAAAAGTACTAACCTTAAAACAATGCACTTTCTGCTACGTGGTTGCAGGGGCGAAATGTGTCAATTGGCAGACGAATCACACATTTTCATTGATAGCACTTACCACACTAAAACTCACGCCCACCTTCCAAAGGGAATCCGGGCAGTACCATGTCACATACGGTCTCGCTTATTGTACAACACTTTAGCAACCTTGTGTTCTGACATCCCGGGGCCTACGTTGTTAGGTTAGGCTACCTAGGTTTAGTACTCTTAGCCTAAATAATAATTTGTCATTGTATTTATGCTAATGCTACCTAACCTCGTAGGCATTCCTCGTCTGACGTCAGAACACAAGGGTCTCACTTATTGCACAACACTTTAGCAGCCTTGTGTTCTGACGTCACGGGAGATAGCTTTTTAATATTAGGCTAAATGCCTACGTTGTTAGGTTAGGCTAGCTACGTTTAGTTCTCTTAGCCTAAATAATAATTTGTCATTGTATTTATGCTCTTTGAACTACTTAGAGGGCTACCAGCCACTTTTCACGTTTACCACATTATAAAGCATGGCATATTTCACAGTTTAACGCGGAAAACTGTGTTTGAATTATTGTGGCAGTTATATCGTTTACAAATTCAGTCTTCAATTGGTTTCAGGGTATGAAACAAAAATCAAAGAAATCTTCACCTTTTTAACTTTTAAGCCCCACTGCCCTAACGGAACACACCGACAGGCAGTGGAATCCTCTAGAGGTTTGCAAATGTGATCCATTGCCCGCCCATGACTCGCCCGGCCTAATGGTAAGAAATACCCGCCCACTCCGCCCTGCGCAGCTGTTGTCGGGAACCAACCCGTTGCAAATATTGTTAAAACTGATAATACATTATTCGAATTATTAATGTCACTGCATGAAAAGGCTGCTCAGGAGAAATCTCGAAAACGTTAAATGTGAACGAGTGTCGAGTGACTTCCCGTTTGATACGTTTATTAATTTCAAACAACAGGGAACATAGTCCAGTACTGGTAACCATGTTTTAATAGTTAACCACAAATCTAGGTCAGATATAATTGGATACGTCAGTGGTGTTACAATTACATGAAGGCCTTGGAAGCATTCTTAGCATGTACTAAATAGTTTAGTGCCCAGTTGAAAGCACTTTTCCGTATCAGAAATTGAATTTCCTAAAAGTTTGATCGTAATATTGCTCGCCTCCCTTTCTCATTTACGATTCAAGTTCTTATGGTAGGATTCAAATTTAACAGGACAAGTCTCTACTAGGGTTAGCCTATAGTGTGGTCCTAAAGCAAGTGAAATTTCAACTCTTAACTTCCTGTTTATTAGAGACCAATTCAGATCAGTCTCTCTTTTATCTTGTGATTTTAAACAAGACAGCTCAACATCCAGGCTACTTCATATTGATCGAATTACTGACAACCTTCAAACCTACGATACAAAATATTCCCCTTTTTTCATTTTGTAATAAATACTTCAAAGGCGTCACAATTTATATATATATATAAGAAAACAAAAAACAGTATTCTTTTCTTCTTTCATAAATACGCAATTTATTTTGATTTTTCATTTAGCTACTTTTGGCTAATCGCGACGATGAGTATGAGTGATGATGATATGGTAACTGATGAAGTGACACGCACAGGAACACCTATGCCCAGGACGGGATTCAAACCTTTCTATATGGAAGTAAATATGTTTAGCCTTTTAGGTGAAAGTACAGTTGACAAGGGAAAGCCACCTGCTAGAAAGTTCCAGAACAACTTTCTAATAGTCTGGAGGGAGTAATGTTTGTGTATATATAATGCCCTGTTTTTGTATCTTGTTACTTTTGTACTTGATACAGAGTCTGAAGAAGACCTTGCTTGAAGGTTGAAACGTTACGTTTAGTTTATGTTTTTAATAAAATAAATTACTGCCTTGGTCAGCATATTTATTTTTTCATGATCATGGAAACAAGGCTTAATGGTGTTATAAAGATGATACGACAAAATTAATGAAGGGACAAACGCAAAGAACTCCCATGCCCAGGTCGGGGTTCGAACCCGGAACTCCTGGTGCAATAGCGCGCTGTGATAACCACTCCCCCACGGTTGGTTGATTTCGTGTTTTAAGTCCACTTTATACACAGAAAGGATAATCAGGACTAGACCTATAGTTTAAAGAGGGATCCGAACCAGTATGTGCCTCCACCGGCTACCGATCTGGGACCACTTGCACTCCCCACGGAGGTCCGCCGACAACAAAGATGAGAGCAAGGCGCTAACGCAAACTGCATTTTTCCTGAGTAGTAATTTTCAATTTTTGAAACACCATCTTTGTATATGATTAACTTCTTTTTTTTAAAAAAAAAAAAAAATTTGCATTGCTTGATTTCCCTAATTTCCCCATCTCACGATCTCGTTACTGAAGGATCCGGGCTCGAGCCCTGGCCTGTGCATGAGTTTCTTTGGATCCACTCTTCGCCCTTTATTTTAATAAACGTTCATCGTCTTGGCACAAATTAGGTAAAGCGATGGAAGAGAGAAAAAATACAAATAATTTCCTCCCAGTGCATATGCAGGCACTGTGAAATCAGGAGTCTAGAGTTGTCTGTTTATGATTGTCCCTTACAACTTCCATAAGCTAATTAGCTATTTATCGCGAGTAAATATATACAGCTAGAAAAAACTATGGGAGGTGGCAAAAATTCAATATATTAAAGGGGATGAACAGGTAACAAAACACACTTTTTTCTACTTTCTTCAATGATATTCATTTGGCTTTTTGAGTTCTGGGATACATTTTTCACTCCAATTTTTTCATTATTCACTGTAGAGTCCAACACATAGGAACAAAAATGCACGCTCATCACGAATCCCGGCCTGAATTGTTCTTTGTGAGGTCCCTTCATCAATTTCATCATATCATCACTCATCCTCATTTTCGCGATAACCAAATGTGGCAGAAAAGCGAAGTAAAATAACCAAACCAACAACAACAATTAGAACGCGCGTTTTCTTGCCCAAAATAAGTACATCCGTATTTATGTCTGTTTACTTTCATTTTTTTTTATTGGAGGCCAAATTATTAGTATATTTAAATAAAACACTACTAAAACGAGAGCGAGAGAGAGCGTGAGCGAATAATTGTTATTTAATCCTTATATATTTGAAAAGGAAAGTAAAATTCATAAAATTAATCATTCAAACTCGTAATGCATTAAAGCCTGTCGTCCATGCAACTCAAATGACAAATTTGTCGTTTAGTTTTGCCTGATTATTCATGAAACATTGAGCGTTGATGGCAAAAGCCATGCTGCGAGGTCTGTAGGAGAAACCTTGAGGAGTTTGTTTTCTTTAGCAATACAGTATCTAATCGTAAGTCGTAACGAAAAGTTTTATTGACTGATAGGTGGTTTACTACTGCGGTTATGGCTTATATCTATTCTCCATGACATGCCATGGTCTATCAAACCCAGAACTCCTTGAAAAGACGAGTTAAAAAGACTACGTGAACAATCTTTTTTGCTACACACGCAACTTGCGACAATACTCGCTGACCCCAGGTTTGAACCATGCACAAGATATATTCACTAGCTAATCGTGAATCCGCTATTAACATAAGGGTTGAAGGGGCCGTTGAGAATTACGTTCTTCTTTTCTAATCGACAGATTTCGATGTTTTGCGCAATATGATATTGGTTCCACAGTGGCGTATACTGAGACCAAGGTCTGGGCTATCTCACTAAGTCACATGGTCCTAGGCTATGAATAGAAATAAGTTTACCAACTGTTAAGAAATCAGGTTGCCAACTCATAGGAATTCGGGTTGCCAACTCATACGAATTCGGGTTGCCAACTCATAGGAAATCGGGTTGCCAACTCATAGGAAATCGGCTTGCCAACTCATAGGAATTCAGGTTGCCAACTCACAAGAAATCAGGTTGCCAACTTCAGAATCACCATCATTTCACTGATATGAATAATATTATTTACAATTTCTGATCGATTTTTCTCCTGTATTTTATTCTCTAGACTTCAGGCTTCGCAGACAGACTAGCTAGCCTAGAAGATACGCTCCTGGGTTCCAGTGAGCGGATATTTGATTCCAAAGTATGGCCCGCGTAAGTAAAAATCTTGCCATCTCTGATGACTTTCGCCGCTTTTTTTCATAGTAAAAACCGGTTGTATGCAAAGTGGCCGCGGTGGCTCAGTCGGTAACGCGTCTGACTACCATGTTAAAGGTCCCGGGTTCGATCCCCGGCCGGTTCAAACCCGGGAACTTTTCTAACGTTGGAAGCGGCCCCGGCGCCCACCCAGCGTCGAATAACATGGGTACCTGGGGGGTAAAGGCGGTCAGAGGCGTGATGCTGATCACATCACCCCCACTCACGACCGGATCAAGAAAGTGTGGGGCGTTACCCCCACACCCCCTATACGCCTTCATGGCGTAGTGCTATGCACAGGGGAGCACTTTACTTTTTTTATGCAAACTCACATAGCTAAGGAACACCTGCAAAATATCACACCATCAAACCTAGCACTTGTAACTTGGAAAAACTAACTACGTAAAATTGTAAACACTAATAAATCCAACACTCCTAGCGATAATTCAGTTCTATTTTACTTTCTTAAGTTTGCAATCCGTATTTGATTCTACTTTTTTACAGTGACGGCGATTAGAGCGGGGCGAGGGGGGCAGTTGCCCCTCACTTTTCGCCAATGTGGCCTCCGCACTTTCTCGAGGGCGTACAGAGGTTCAAGTGTACCGGTAGAAGAACGAAGTAGCGTAAATGAAATGAAATAGGAAAAAAGGTAAGAACTGAAGCAATAGTTTTACTTTTATGCACAGACTCTTTGAAGTTTCTTTTCGTGTTAAGTCCACTTTTATGCACAGACTCTTTGAGTTTCTTTTCGTGTTAAGTCCACTTTTATGCACAGACTCTTTGAGTTTCTTTTCGTGTTAAGTCCACTTTTATGCACAGACTCGCGCACTTTCGAAGTGGCCTTTTTGGCCACCCCTTTTGCGCTCGAAGATGTGACCTTCGGCCACCCTTTTGGGTTTCTCAATGCTCTTAATATATTTGAAAATAGCGGCATGCATTATTGGAGGAAGGGAAACGATTAAGTACGTGCTCTTATTTAGAACGTTATGTTTATACGTGCTCTAATATACTACAAATATTCAAAATATTATTGTCTATTTTCTTAATAATAAACTGCAAGTAATATCAGTTTCAAAATAAATAGTTAGTTAGATGTTTTATATAAACGAATTCAATAGCGACACTAAATTAGAAAAGTAATATTTACTTTTGTCATATTCACATTAATTAAAATAATTTTAAAATTATTGTTTTCCATCACTCCCAGAAAATTCCTACATTCTCTCTGTAATATATTCTGACGCTGATGTTTTGAAATACGAAAATTCAAGTATAACTCCCTCACGGTAGTTTTCGGGGTGAAAACAACCTTTCTTTAAGTTCCCTAGCAACGTCCGTTTCCATGGTGAACAACAAACGTGGCAAACTCGAAACAAGTGTTGTACCTTTAAACATTTTATTAACACAGCCACGATGCCGATATTTTCGTATCGAGTACCAATATCTATATCTGGACTGAACACAGTGGCGGATTAAAGAAGTTCTCTCGGAGGCGGCGGGCATCCATTACGGCGCCCCACTCCCCCGAACTTTTGGCGCCCAGCACACTACCCTCACAAACTACGGTCCTACCATGTGTCATAAAATCACTGTCGTAACTAAATTGTTGGTGACCCAGCCGTGTGTAAGGTTTTTTTTTAAAGACATACAATGAATGATAAATGTATTTCGAATGTATTTCTTTTTTTACATGTAACATATTCTTTCTTCTTATAAGGCGCTACAGCTCTTTATGGGCTTTGGCCTGCTCAATTACATCCTTCCACTCTTCTCTACTCAACACACATTTCTTCCAGTTCTGTATCTTCAGTTTTCTTATGTCATTTCTGACATCGTCTATCCATCTGGTTTTGGGCCTTCCTTATGATCTTGTAGCAATAGGTCTCCAATTGTAAATTTGTTTCACAATTCTTTCTTCAGGCATTCTTTCAACATGACCCAACCAGCTCAATCTTTGTGTTTTGATAAATCTTCTTATATTCTTACTCTTTATTAATATTTCAAGCTCTTCGTTTGTTTTTATTCGCCATATATTATTAGATTGTCTCGTCGGGCCATATATTTTCCTTAATACCTTTCTTTCAAATATCATTAGTTTTCGGAATTATATCTTCTTTCAGCACCCAGGTTTCACAGCCATATGTAACCACAGGTCTTATTATGGATTTATACAGCTTTAATTTTATTTTTCTGGTAACTAGTTTGGATTGGAATACCCTCTTATTCGCATAAAATGCTCTGTTTTCAGCTGCAATCCTTTCTTTAATTTCTTCTTCAATTTCATTGTTTCCATTTATTATTGACCCGAGATATTTAAATGACTGTACCTGCTCTATGTGCATTGTATCTATATTCTCTTTTTGTTGTTGGATTTTTCTTCTTGACCACCTCATATATTTTGTCTTTTTTTAGTTCACTATTAATCCATATTTCATTGCCTGTTGCTTTAGTTTCACTAGTGAGTCCACCATTGATTGCTTAGTTCTTGTAGTAATTACTATGTTGTCTGCATATGCACAGACCTGTCTTAATCTTGTTGAAATGTTTCCTCTGATTTCCAACTTCTGAATTATTTCATCCATGACTATGCTAAATAAAAATGCTGATAATGTGTCTCCTTGTCTTACTCCTCTATTTATTGCAAATTTCTGACTAAAATCATTGTTTCCTTTTACTACTGATGTAGTGTTTTGTAATGTCATCTTCATTAATCTTATTAGTTTGTTTGGAACATTAATTTTCTTTAGACATGTAGGAATTATATTTCAATTTACATGTAACATATACCGTACATTGATTTTTTATTCCAATAGATGTAACTGTCGGGAACAGTGGAGCAGTTTAACTATGTCTTGCCCCAAACAGACGAGAGGAGCACTGCTGTGTTACGTTCCAATGGTTGCTAATTCTTAGCTCTTGGGTATCTCATAAAATGCCATAATGTTTGATACATTTCGTTCCAACTTTGTGAATTTATCAATAAATTTAAAAAAAACTCTTGTGAGAGGCACAGGAGAACAGTGATCGCCCCCTCAAGCCTTTAATTCACCCTTGCAGCAAGAAGATTGATAGTTGTAGTTCGCCTAATTTTTTTCCTTGTCACCCTAGTAGCACTGGGGTATATGTCAGCTGTTCTCTCCCCCTGGCTGTGGCCTTTCCACAGTGACTGTGCATGAAAATATGAGTGACGAGGCAGAGATAGCGGGAATATTTCTTAGATCCTCTGTGAAGGGGTGGTCACATCACGATTCCTTTGATCCACCCCAGTACCTTCATCTTAAGTTCATTTCGTGCTTATCTTTCGTCGCCCCTCCCCCTTCCTTCGTCATCCTTACCTTTATTCCCCCTCTCTTCGCCTCCTATCTGTCGTCACCCTCTAATCTTTTATCCGCTGCCATCTTTCATCACACCCATCCTTCTTAATTCTTATCTTTGTTCGTCCCCTGTCTTACTTGCCCCCTTATCATTCGTCGCCCCTACCTTTTGTCATTCTTATCTTTGTTCGCCCCCTTATTATTCGTGGCCCCTTGTCTCTCGTCGCCCCTATTTTAGCCACTCGTTACATTCGCCGTTAAGCTTCCTGCTCCCCATAATGGTAGTTCTTCGTAAAATACCACAATAGTTGCCATGTTGAAAAAAATAAAATGAGATCCTTAAGGGTCTGTCGCCCCTCCGTCCCCCTTTTTCCACTTCTGTATGTTTCTTAATTGACACTACGTGTTATATATTTCATTCCAACTGTGTAGGTATATTATTTATCAATATGTGAAAAAATAAAATAGGTCCTTGGTGGAAGTCGCCCCCGACGTCCCCCATTTAATCCGCCCTTGACTGAACATGGAGCTAAGAAGGGAGAGGAGCAAGCATCGCGCGATTTTTCTGAAGCCGGGTCATGTGACAGGACGAAGCGGAGGCAGACCAAGACATTCGTAGTCGCCATAAGAACGTATGTAATTTTGTGTACTTTTTAATGCGAATTACGGAGCAATGGTGGCTTGTTCAGCATATGGCTGTACCAACAGAAGCAACAGGAAAACTGAAGGAATAATATTCCATAAGCAAATAACGCTAGTCATCGTTTGTTTTGTAGTATTTAAGTGTAAAGTAAACCTCGAGTTTGCGTTTGTAGTTGGAACCTACTTCCATGCTCCATCCAGCCCGCGACCGCTTGCAGCAGCCGATGCGATGTTCTTCTGTCTGTTGAAGTCATTGGTTGAAGTAAATGCGGCCATCTTACGCAGACAAACTTAAGCTCCGCCCACTGGCTTCAAAACGAAAGCAAGGAGTGATACGAGACTGCAGGAACCTGGGACTGAATCTTCTTATGTAGATGTCTCTCTTGTTTGAAGCATGTTTTCCAAGTAGGAATTGATTAATCTGTGTGTTATTGTGAGAAACAATGTTGGATTTTTCTCCCCCTGGAAACGGACTTTGCTAAGGGCGTAAAAAAGGGTATTTTTGCCCTTAAAGAAGGTGTGAGTGATTTTTAAATTTTCTTGCTCTTTCCATTTTCATGGGGGGTCATAATTTTTTGCGTCCGGGGCTTCCTTCATGGACGACATTTGTGTTAGTGAGTGGTGGTCTTTATACAGTATGTAACATTGTTATTCGTACACATAGAATTTCCGAGGAAAAATGTCATATCTACTAGTAAATATAATCATTTTCATATGTACCTGGAAATTAATGTTAATGAACGTTTCACCAACAAATGTCAATACAAATTTATGTTCAAAGTGTATAAACAGAGCATATAATTTGTGTGAAAAGAGAAAAACACGTTGTTTCATGCAACATTGTTATTCGTACAGGCAAGAGTTTCAATCTTCCTCGCATACAGCGCCACCACTATTCGGGCGATTTCGTGTAGTTTGCAACTTCGTAACAAGTTTGAACATGCAGGCGCGTTCCCCGTCAAGCGGAATGCTGGCGTAGGTATTGTTGTAGGCCTATCGTCTATCTATCAGTGTGTTCGAAATGGGCAAGGTGCAGGAACTTAGTTCCGATCTGAAGGATGTTATTATAAATTTGGCCCTTAGAGGTTATTCGTTAAGAAAAATTGGACAAACAGTCAATAAATCACACTCCACAGTTCAATACATAGTAAACAAATTCAATACATAGTAAACAAATTTATAGAGGAAGGTTCAACACAGAATGTGCCGAGAAAACCAAAAGAGAGACGGTTGAATAAATGTGATGAACGCACATTTCTCTAAGCATTTGTACTTGGTGCAGAGTCTGAAGACCTTGCTAGGTTGAAACATTACGTGTAGTTTGTGTTTTATAATAAAGTAAATTTCTGCCTTGGTCAGCATATTAAATTTTTCATATCATGGAAACAAGGCTTAATGGTGTTATAACTCTCTAAAAATAAGTAGTTGTTTGGTGAGGCACTTATGCTGTAATTAATATTTGAAATTTCTCCCAGATATAACACTCCATTCTGGAAACGAGATGGAGATGAAACAATTCCATTATAAATTTGTCATTCGGTAGCAAAGTAAAATAAATAATTCATATTGTTGGAAATCAATCAACTAGTTTGATTCCACTATTAGTCTAAATTTTTGTCTGTTAAACTTAAAGTAAGAACCGAGGACCATTAAATACTATTGCTAAGAATCTCCCACAAGCGAATGAGGTTAGAATGCAAGTGTTTTATCTCATACGCGGATGGCGCTTGTGGTTGGTTGAGGAAATTGTTGTAAGGTTTCATTGGCTGTTTGAGTTCTCGTGGCTGCTTCCAAATTCTGTACATGGACCAAAAAGACTCAATATATGAATATTGGTTGTATGTAGGCATCAGACGAAAGCAGAGATTAAACAATTGCATTCTAAATAGACTACAGCCAAAATATCTCCATTTGTTTACAATTTGGAGATGGAACATTTGCATTCTCAATGGAAGATTTGTTGGATAGATAGATTTACCTAGTTTACCTAGAACAAGTGCACCCCTCTGAATTAGGATCCAGTAAAAATTACTGCCACATGCTTCTTTATGCTGGAAAAATACATATTTATGTAACTTAATACATCTGGCTTGGAATCAGCCGTCTGCCTTGTTACAAGACAACCATATACATAATAATATCTGGAAAGAACATTAGTTTCAATTACAATAACAAAACAGGTTTTTGTCGAAGTCATCGACGCACCAACTTTGGTTCCCGTATTCATTGACCCGGTTGAGGCTCCCGACCAGAGAGATCTTGTGCTTTTTCCCGCTCCGCCTCCCCATCGCTTCGAACACGGCGTCCCCTGGGATGGTTGAGAATTCAACTATGAACTCTTGCACGTTCACGTGTTGCTTCTTGAGCAGCTGCGTCCTGGCAGAGACGACGCTCTTCAGTGCGAGTTGAGCACAACCCTTCGATGATTTCACGATCCTGTTCACTTTGGAAACGGACATGGAGGCTATCTTTTGGATGTCCGGGATGTCCGCAGGGATTGGAGTTCTGGACACGCAGGCGCACCACTCCTCATCCACGGATGCGTCGTCGCACGTCCGGTTCTTGGGCACCTTTTCGAACAGGCTGTAGCACTTTTCGCAAGTGGTTGCACTAGTCCTCTGCGGACCTCGCTCCGCGTCCCAGTGAAGGATGCTTTTGAGAGTTTCGTGAACGTCGAAGGGGGATATTAAAGTCCTCGTGTTGCCAACAAGATTGTCGTAAATGTCAGGGTGACGCTCGCGAATGTTCGGCGGAACCCAGACGAACAGATACGGCACCCTGTTCTCCAGCCACCCGATAAACGTCTCCCTTATTTTCCCCCACCTCATGCCGTGGTCGCTAAGGAACAGCATGATGGTGTTGTTCAGCACCCCTGACTCGAACGCGTCCCTGAAGAAGTTCACGTAGAAGCGATCCGCTTTTCCAAGATCGTTCATGTCCTGGTGACTCAACGTTGACGACCAGCTCACAGCGAAGTATGTAGAGTCTCTGTAAGCGTTCACGAAGTCCCTGGTGTAGTTGAGGAGTATTTCCGTGGTCGGGGAAGGCCCGTAACACACGTACATGTTGTTTCTCGTCGTCTTTTCCACGTACTTGTCGGCCGACAAGAAGAACGGTCTTCCGTAGTGGTCGATCGGCTGCTCTCGGAATCCAGCCTTGTGGTAGTTGAAGGTTCCTATGTCTGGCTGGTCCTCCACGTACATCGTCCGGTAGCCTTTCGTGCTGAAGTTCTTCCAAATGAAGGGACAATCGTCGAACGTCACATTTCGTCTCGGCCAACACAACTTCTTCATGTCGTTAAGAGAATACCCAGTGAATATGGGCCCGAGGTTAGGCAACGTGTTGTCTCCAACTTTATTGTAGACTAAGAATTCCACAGCTCCTACCGTCAGAAGCGCTCTCTTGGTGAGCGGCATTTGGCGATAGAAATTGAGGCGGGAAGCACAATCAATCCCGACCAACAGTACACTAGGGGGAGACACCTCTGCTTCGGTCTTGTTGGATGTCACGTTGTAATCTGTGTCCAGTTTCTTTACAACTGTAGCATGTGCGTGCTTGTAGACAGTCTTGTTCTTGTATTCGCACTCGACTAGAACAAACTCTTCATTGGCTTCGACTTCATCCTTGAAGTCCTGACATGCCGTAGTTCTGAAAGGAAATTAGAATATGTTAGTACACATATGTGAAACTTGCGTGTATCACATACATTGTAATCGATAAATACTCTAAACATGTGCAATAAAAAAAATACCGGATGTTTCATAAATAATTGAGGGCTACAAATATTTATTGCAAGTAAACTATTGAACTTTACGTTAATTAAACCAGTCCAGAACGATCGAGGAACGCAGCAGTTTGTGCGTGTACATGTTTCGTTAAGCTGAGAGTTCATATCCCTGCGGCTAGATGACTCTCAAATCACTCACAGTATTTTGTGCAATGTTTTGGTCCTCAAGATCACGGGACCTTACAGCGTGTGACTTCTTTTTGTGGAGTTTTGATAATAATGTTTTCCATAAATATTTAGTAATTAATTGTATTTTATAATTAATAACATTATAAAATGAAGATTAAGATCTCCCTCCCCCACCAGTCGCACCGTCAGCTCCCACACAAGAGAATTTCAAAATCGGTTAAGCAGAACTAGGAACATGCACACGCGCCTAGGACTAAAGATACATAGCCCACCCCCAGTGGCGTCATTTCTCGTCAGCCAATACCATTCAATATCCATAATTGACGCATCTTTATGTATCCACCTTGAGGAACAACATTTCAAAGTGGAATAGTTTTAACATTTAAGCAACTTTTAAGTATTCTTACCTAACTTCTTCATCCCAAATGACATCCTTCTTATTGTTGCCGACCGGCGGCCTGAAGATCTTTCTCCAGCAGCAGTCTAGCAATTTGGGGTCCTCCACCTTGTACTGGCCAAAGAGGGTGGAATCGACGCGCAGGAAGGAGCCGTTTCTGTACGTCAGAGGGCGGGGCTTAGGGCACGAGAGCACTCCGGTGAACTTCACAAGGTGCTTGATGGAATCGTCCATTGGGTCGACCTGCATGAACTGACACGTCGGCTCATCTTCAGCTTTCGGCACTGTGAAATCTGAAAGTAAGCAAGTACAATCAATGTACAGAGTGATTCAGAAGTCGCGCAACTCAAATTTGAGTGCTTGAATCATGAAAAGTTTGAGAGATATTCTGCATTATCAAGTTTAGTCCATTCATATCTAGATTTTTATACACAAGAAATTCCATTAATTAACGAATAACCCAAGCCAGATCATTTTCCCAGGGTGGAAAGAGTAGAGAAATATTACAAGGTCGTTATTTAAATCAGGTGTGGCCAACCAGCAGTACACTCCACTTTCTGGGTGGAGAGTCTTTAATGTGCTACTCCACAGCGGCGTATACTCTGGGTCATCTAGGTAATCGGAGATGACCCGGCTATAATTTTTATAAATATATATATTTTTTATTTCTTCGGAACCAGTCTTTGATTCATACATTTCTTTGATTCCAGCGCTCGAATGTTTTGAACCGTTTGCCGCTGAATGTCCGGGAACCTTTCTCGAGCTCGTGGAATCTCGGCAGGATGAGATTCTTCCGGCTCCCTTTAAATCCCTTTGCGGGTGGGAGGGGAAAGAGGAAGAAAACACTGCTTCTCAGGCGCCCTGAAGCCTTTCCCGTTCCCTCGGCTGGCGCCCTCTTCTCCCATTCTTCCCCGATGGTCTTTGCATCGTAGGAGCTGTGTCGTTTACGACAGGGAAATTTCTCGGGAACGGGAAGTCTGGGTTCACAAATTTCGTACTGAAAAGGGAAGTAGAGAAAATACATCTGAAAGTGCAATAAAAACAGGGAAATCTGAATAACATTTGTAAACCAATTTCATGTTTATTCTCATTTTACATTTGCTTCTGTCTTCCTTATCTCTCCTATTTCAACGGAATTTGTCAGAGGGAAAACCTTAAATATAGAAGATGAAGATAATTAAATAAATTAAAAATTAAACTCAAAATTCCAGAAATTATACCGACCTCCATGGTGGAGTGCTTAACACAGCTCCTTACGAGGCCATTGGTTACTCACTCATCGCAACAGAAAGATAAAATTTTCCACATATATATTCATAAATCCTGTATGGGGACTTCAGGAGCGGGTGGTTGAATCAAAGGACGGATATTACCCACTCGTTAAAACCAGTATACGTCACTGCTACTCCACCTTAACGTAACTCACCCCCAGCCTCCACATTACCAGAAATGATATAATTCCATTATATATAACATTCGCTACGAGACTCTGCGGCAAGCGGCCCGGCGTCAGCGCTTGTCTTTCCCGGTGAACGGGGTCCGCGACAGTCGCACGCTACAGTCTTTTTTCGCTCTCCCTGCCTTCGCTTTCTTTCCCTTTCTGTTGACTTTGTAGACTGACGTCAGTATAATCCTCCCTAGGAAGTTGTGTTGTGTCGTGTCCGTGTGTTGAAGATTGTGGCTTAATATAGCACCACGAAAGTTTACATTACAACAAAGGATTTATCTTGTTACTTCGGAAAGAAGAATTGTGGAGAAGTGCGACGACGTTTTACAACCAAATTTCCTGGTGTTCCCCTTCAACATAGAACCACTATATTAAACCTCGTAAAAAAGTTTAGAGTAACAAGGTCGGTTCTGAACAAAAGTGGAAAGAAAAATGGGGAAATCTAAAAAATAAAGTATACAAAGACAATCCGCACACCATCCGTGAGTTAAAAGAGAGTATTGTATGAAGAATCGGGAGAATTACAGTAGACGAACTTGCACGTGTGAATGCCAATTTTCTTATGTGATGCCAGGAATGTGTTGCAGCAGAGGGACATCATTTTCAACACCTTCTGTAGTCAGTGTTAGTACACAATATGAAAACTGTAATTTTAATAGCCGACTCTAGCTACTGTTGCGGACCCCGTTCACTGGGAAAGACAAGCCCTGACGCCGGGCTGTTTGCCGCCGAGTCTCGTAGCGAATGTCAGGGAATGCTATGTGTATATATAATACCGGGTGGCCAGAATTAAAGTTACCCAACTCAGAGCCCTCTGTAGCCTGTTTGAGGTATCGTAGAAATCTGAAATTTGGTGCATCCACTATGCAGACCATGGGGAAGATGATGGTGATAAAAAAGTTCAATTTTCCGCCACCAGGTTGAAATGTGGCGCTGTACTTCCATGATGGGTTGTACAAATAATCACGTTAAGTGTTTGCTGAGTTATTAATTAGAAAGACATTTGTTAGTGGCTGGAAGTTGAGAGAAAATAATATCTCGTTTATTGCAAGATTGCAAGGTAAAGGCAAATCCATAACCAATTGGAGGAGTTTACGTCATTTTTACAACCCATCACGGAAGTACAGCGCCACATTTTAACCTGGTGGCGAAAAATTGAACTATTTTTATATCGCCATCCTCTTCCCCATGGTCTGCATAGTAGATTCACCAAATTTCAGAGTTCTTCGATACCTCAAACAGGCTACAGAGGGCTCTAAGTTGGCTAACTTTAATTCAGGCCACCCGGAATATCCCGAAATATTTTGGAAGAAGGTCTGTACTTCACGTTCAGTAAGAAGCTACAAACGAACAGTGTCCTTCAAAAAACGAACGAAGGAGGGTGGTGATATGGTTTGCGAAGAGACCATGTAACTCCGGAAGGGGAGAGAACGGGCTACGTCCCCCTTGGGTATACCTGCTGAATGCCAAATTATCGAAATGTATTTTAATACCGATATTTAAATATTTCGTTCGTCGTTTAATATGCCAGGTGTTTCATAAATACGTGAGGCGATACAAAAAAATATTGGAAGTACACTATTGAACTTTTGTTAATGAGACCAGTTCAGAACGATCGAGGGACGCAAGCAGTTTGTGCGTGTGTGTTTTGTTAAGCTGAGAGTTCACATCCCTGCCGCTAGGTGACACTCAAATCACTCACAGTGGTTTTGTGCAATGTTTTGGTCCTCAAGGGGCCGGTTGTATAAACATTACTAACTGGAGATCAGATTTGATCTATGATCCGGTAGTGAACTAAGTTCAAGCTTCTATCATGTTGTATAAAGCTAACTGTCGATTTGTAGATCTTAGATCAAATCCTGATCTTGGGTCAAAGAAATACGTTTGGCAACGTGGCAAATCCAGACATGTCGCTAATGTGCCTGTGATGTTGCCAATTGTCCAACACTGAACAGCAAACTTTTTAAAGTCTGTTTCGGAAAATGCATGTATTTAATATTTGAATAAAGAATAAATCTGAGGTGCTGGATGTAGTATATATTCGAATATGTTGCAAATTTTGTAACATCACGTAAATTAGATACTAAACGGCCATTTATTGCTTGTGCACGTTCCATATGGATGATTTGTCCTTGACAACGAAAGCAACTATCTGTTCTCGGTTGCAAAGGGGAGAAAATATGCTTGCATAAATAGATTTTTTTTTAAAAAAATATGTATTTTTTTTAATGCTAAAAAGAGATATAACAGCTTTCTTGTACTCGGATTTGGAGCTTTTGTTCATGTAAGGAGATGTTTACTATATTTATTTTGTGATTACACGACAACATGTTACAGGTGGACCATTAGTTCCTGTAAGTAATATACGGAATTTTCCTTGCACTTGAATAGCCTACGTTGTGAAATGTAAAATGTGTTTGAGTTTTCCCGAATGGAAATAAATATTGAAACAACAGTGATGCTTGTCCTCTCAGATGTAAATTATGCACAAAACAAATAATATTCGAAATAAAATATGCGTTATTTATATATCGGGAGGAGAGAAAGCTTTACCAACTAAAATGCAACGTGCTCGGTTCATAAAGCAGTAGATATATACACTACAACCAAAGTTACATGATCTGTTCCATTCTGCGGACAACATTGAATTGCAATAATACTTGGCTGGATGCAGTAAAGCGAAATGGTAATATTTTTATACTCCCTGTTCATCCCAACGCAAGTTTTACAATGATATCATAGCAACAAGAAAATGTAAGCGGGTCTATTTTCGGTTTGTATCAACACTCAATTGTTCTCAAGTTACTTTTCTCTGATCGTGCAAATAAACAATGTTACAATATGCTCTTGCAGCCATTTAAGGCAGATTTCAAGAAAAAACATACAGGTATTTCAAACAGTAAATAACAATGACACACGATATATGGAAAGAAAGAAAAATGGAAGAAAGATTTATCATTGTTCACCTCGTTGTGCATGCTTCTTCTTTATTATTATGGAAACAGGATTTTATGAATTGATTCTCCCGTCTTGCCGCATACGTTCACTTGCAACACATTTGACAAGCAAATATTCGTTAGTACAGCCATGTTACAACACCTGATCTACGGTCAATGTCAACTTTGATCGCAGATCGCAGGGACTGAATCTCAGTTCAACTTTTATACAACACAAAATCGGAGTTCAGCGTGACTGCAGATCAATTTTACTGGCTAATCGAGGATCAACTGTTTTATACAATCGGGCCAAGATCACGGAACCTTACACCGTGGGACTTCTTTTCGTGGGGTTTCATCAAAGACAGGGTAGTCGTCTCCGCATGGATATCGCAGCCCTAAGGGAGCGTATCGTCGCAGCGATCGACACTATCGACAGGCCCATGTTGATGCGAGTGTGGCAAGACGTAGAATGTCATATCGATGTGTGCCGTGTCACCCGTGGTGCACAACATTGAACATTTGTAGGTGTACAAGAACTGTTTGAGTTACTTGTTTGTTCTGGAGTGGTTTCACTAACGTAAGTTCAATACTTTACTTGCAATAAATATTTGTAACCCCTCAAGTATTTATGAAACACCCGGTATTATCAAATTTATAGATGCGGCAACTTCTCGCGTGCTATAGTAGTGATGAAAACGATTGTGATTTTTTTGGTAAAGTTTTCTAAATAAATATTTTTTTTTTGAAATTTTAAACTAACATTTCCTGTAAGCCACAGAAAATTTTGGGTAACCACGAAGCTTCGGATAACAATGCCCCTCCAGGCCCCCCTTAACGACGTCCTTGGGTTGACAGGATAAGCGTCATTTCAGTCACATTTACAACTGGCGACATATTTCTGGCCGAGTCATACAATGTGTATAAAGCCCTCCACTTCCTTGTTCTACTCGTGGGCGATTCGTCCTTGCTGTCCGAACTTCCTTCCTTGTCCATTGAGAGATAGATCATGCAACATCTGATACCATTCAAGGACACAAACTGGTGAGTTCGACCAGGAATAAACAAGGAAAAACGATCACTTTGATATCATCCATGGATGCACCAATAAATATTTTTTCCTCTATCGTACAGTCGACGGCAAAGGTTAACTGTAGGCAAATTGTTCACCGCTGTTTTTTGTTCTTTTTTCATTGTTTTTAAGGAATTCTGTTGATGTGAACCAGACGTTGTCCTCTGCTTATTGGCGTTTTAATGGAAAACTGTCTGAATTAAAATGGTGATGGGAATTCGACTTTTGATTTATTTTATTGTATTTATTTATTTATTTGAACACAAAAAGCGAATGCTCAATTTCAGTGTTGTACATTTTCTGCTTTGAGTTTGTAATGTCACATGATGTAATGACAAGAAATATTCTCGAAGTTGCAGAAATGTAACTATGAAACATGTCAACCTTAAAGTAAATGCACACATCAGAAAGTACAGTTACGAAAACAACAAGTCATAATAATACAAGTTAGATTGAAAAGAGTAACATAAAATATCAGACTTTCTTGTATAAAAATAGCCTATATGAATACAATATTTCAAATATTACAATGTACAGTGGGATCCATGAGTATTACCACAGACAAATGTATTAGGCAGACATTGATCTCAGGCAGCAAACTGGTAGGTTTTTAAAGGAGCGCTTGCAAGAAGTTCGTATATCCTCCGCTTGGAGGCGCCCGCTTTCACTTCTGGTCAAACTCGCAAACAGCAGATGGCACTGGTAAATTTCAAGCAACTGGGGAACGGGACTTCACGGGAGACACTCCGGGGGATGTGTGTTTGCAAGGAATGGTACAGCTAAGCGCTTATCACATTATCTGTGGATTGATCTTGGAATTGCCATGGCCCGTGGGACAGCTTCTTCGCAAACACACGTCTCGCGCACCTGCCTCCCGTGAGATCACGTTCCCCAGTTGCTTGAAATTTGCGAGTTTGACCAGAAGTGAAAGCGGGCGCCTCCAAGCAGAGGATATACGAACTTCCTGCAGGCGCTCTTTTAAAAACGCACCAGTTTGCTACCTGAGATCAATGTCTGCCTAATACATTTGTCTGTGGTATTACCGTGCAAATTGTGCATCACCATGTTCGTGCACTATATTCAAGAATTAAAAGAAAACTCAAAACAAGCTGCTGACAACTTCCGCACCAGCATACATAAAAATACATCGCTTAAAAAACACACAGGATGTAAGAGAAAAATAATGAAAATAGTCATGGACAATTTGGACGGTAATACTCATGGATCCCAGTGTACAACGTATTATCTTTACACTCAATGATTCAGATTTGAACCACCACGTACAAAACCAAATATAGAGAGGTACTACTTATATAATGCTTTATAATTTACATAAAATATTAATATAAACACAGTACAATTTAAGGACAGAAGATATACTGGTAATTTAGCCGTTGGGTGTACGAGTATTATATTAAATGACAAATTGAGTGTTTATATAAGCAAGTGAAATGCATATTTGTATTTTTATAATATTACATCGATTTTCATTCGCTTTTCATTAAAGATCTCACCCTGTCTGCAAGGTTTTTCTCACATTATGCCCTCTTATGCAAATCTAAACTGTCAGTTGGAATGAAGATCATATGAAATGTATGTATATGAGTAGAGTAATCAGATACCTTCACCGACAGTACTTGGTACGATGGCTATTATTTTTATTAATTTAAGCACAATAGAAAACCTATTTTGACGATCTTTTTGTCGATTTTATACTATTTCAACTCTGTGATTTTTCACCTCGTACTTGGTACAAGTGGTACGAGGTCTATTATTTTTATTAATTTAACCACAATGGAAAACCTATTTTGATGATGTTTTTGTTGATTTTATACTATTGTAAATCTGTGTTTTTTCATCTCGTACTTCGTACGAATGTCATAATTTCTTACGAGTTAAAGTACGTAACGCCTACACCCACGCACGCCTACACCCATGCACGCCTACACCCATGCACGCCTACACTCACCTACACCCACGCACACCTACACCCTCCCATGCACACCTACACCCACTTACACCCACTTACGCACACCTACACCCACCCACCAACACCCACGCACAAGTTATTACGCTACATTGCGATGGCTCGTAAGGGTAAACTATTGCATCATGTTGCGCAACAAGTTATTACGCAATATTATGATGACCCCGTATCTGATGTGTTGTCTTCTGATTGGTTGGATTATCACGTAATTTGTGTTTTCTGATTGGCTTACTGTTTCTGATGTTTTCAACGCGGTCCGAGCTTAGATTATTTAAATGCGAAAGCATTACGGATCAGTCAGTATCGTGAGAGTGTTTGAAGAGTGCGAAAGTGTTGTTGCAGTGCTGCTCATATTTTTTTTTCATGTGCTAAGCACAGGGTGATATTTTTTATACATAGTACAAATATATATTTTATATGTAATAAAAAAATAGCTAATATAAAATAAAACGTCATGAATCTTTTTGGGTTTAAAAAGCAACAACATAATCAGCCTGTAGAGAGAATTCAAGTGAACATGGATGTATTTAGAGAAATTTATCATCAATTGAAAGGGTTACTTCTTGTTCACTTGAATAGTATTTGGTCTCATGTTGACGAGGATACTGGAAAGCACTTATTTGTATTTAATAATAACTTATCATCATATAAGTTACCTGTTAGTGGGAAAATTCAAATAAACGTTTCACCACTCAATGCGGCAGTTTTGCACATAGGTCGAAATCTGTACAGGATTAAACATAGTACATTACTTCCTGATACGTCTTATGATGTGGAAGCTTGTGAATTTTTGTATGCTGAGATAATTGGAGAGTATGATAAATTGATTCCACTGTTTATCGAAATAAGAATAATCTATCCTCTTATTAATATATAAAATACCTAAAACAAAAAAGAACATGGATATATTTGGTAATAGAAGGCGACAGGAGATTCCAGATAATTCTAGCGAGATTGCTAGTTTAAATGGACATCTAAAGAAAATGAATTCAGATTTACTCATATTTCAGAATTCGCTAAAACTAAATATTCAAGCAGAGATTACAAATCTTCAAACTCAACTGATTGATCCTATAGTAAAAATTGATGGAGAACTCAAATCTTTGCTTGCGAAATATACTAATTTAGCTTCAATAGATAATCTTCAGAACTTTAAAGAGAATATTGCCAACTTGAAAAAAGAACTTGATAAATTTAGACAAATCCAGAGAACGAATACCGAACTGAAACAGCAATTAAATGACCAGGCAAATACCATAGTATTCGTACCGAACTGCAAACCATCATCCAGAATATCAAAACTCAAGAAGAATATGAGCAGGTAAATGCTAGTATTGCTAAATTGCAAGAACAGTTTCAATCTTTCGAAGTTCCTACATTGCAAAGTATCAAATCTGAATTACAGACAGATGAACTGCATACAGCTATAACGGAAGTTCAATCGAAACTACAGACATGGAAGATTTTATCAATAATTTACCTTCATCTTCTGAATTAAATGCTATTGCTCGGAGCGTTGCCGGCATCAAATTTCAGTTGGAGACTTACGAAGATTTTGGGAAGATACAAGGTACCATAGCTCACATAGAAGATACTATGGCAACTATGAGAAATGAGCTAACAAGTGTACAGGAAACTCTGGAATCGAAACTGCCTGGCATTACTGATATCCTAGCTGTAGTTCAACAGCAAGTTACTAAGATTGAAAGCTTGAATACTGAATCAGAATTATCGCATTTCCATCATCTTATTGACGACATTCAGAGTAAATTAGAGACACTGCAACAGTCTACACCTACGCAGGATGACATAACGCAACTGCAAGAAATTTTGAAAAATGCAGCTGATGCAACAGAACTCGATGCTATAAAATTAACTCTCACCACACTTCAGAATACTGTAGCTGCTTTTCCTACTTCTCAAGAAATCAGAGCTATGAGGAGAGCAGTACATTCAAGCAGAAATTGCGCAAATCAGAGAAACTGTTGCCAGTCTCCCCAACAATCAAATAATTAACGAACTACATGCATTATTTACAGAAATCAGAAATCAAGTACACGATCTTGCTACTCAGAGTTCTAAATTGAAACTTGTAGAAAATTTACAACAGATTATTTCTAATATTACGTCACAAATTACCACTCTTGAAGCAAGTCAAGAATCTGCTTTATCAGGTTTTGCTACTCAACTTCACGATCTCAAAGAGGAATATAAACAACTGTATGTTGATGTAAAAATCAAACCTAGCTACGATGAGTTGGTTCGTACTATAAACGAACACTTGGAATCGGAATTAATCAGACTAGATGACGTAGATACTCGTCAATTTTATTCTATGGAAATTGCTAGGTTACAAAGTGTTCCAAATGCTCGAGGGCACTGGACGTACGCCAATGCTGGCAATGATTACAAATTATATCCGTACACTCAGGTACATGAATTTTTGTTGATGGTAGTTTACGATTTCTGAAGTTTAGTTTTCTAAAACATGGAAAACATATTGAAGTTCCTCAGTTTACTATAGTGCGAAAAAATGGTATACACAAGGCAGTTCAAATACCTATTGCATACTGGGATGAGTCTACAAATAAATATAAAGTACATGACGACGAACAATTATCAGTTTTTGATATTGAAATTGGTGACAAGCTAGTATTTGACATAAAGCGGTTATACCCTGAGGACAATCCATTTTATGCGACATTCTCACTTCGAACTCGATGTCAAGACAAGATATAGTTCATGAATTACACAAACCAGCCCGTCGCAATTACAAGCGATGAAGCGTAGTAACAAAAGGTATAAATGAATTCTTCCAGGCTGATCTGATTGAGATGGCCCCTCCAAGTTGGACTTTAAAAAATTTAGATAAGATAAATCATGGTTACAAATATATGCTTACAGTTATTGATACCTTTAGCAAATATGCATGGGCTGTCCCCTTAAATTCCAAGACTGGTACTTGTGTTACCGAGGCTTTTAAGTCGATATTCAGTGAGGGAAGGATACCAAAATATTTACAGACAGATAGAGGGAAAGAATTTTACAATGCTACATTTGCTAAGTTAATGCAACACCATAATATTAAACATTATTCTACATACAGTGATCTGAAAGCTAGTATAGTGGAACGATTCAACAGAACATTAAAAAATCGCATGTGGAGACAATTCACTCTACAGGGCAATTATAAGTAGGTGCAAATTTTACCGAAGCTAGTTCATGATTACAACAATACAGTACACAGTACTATTCGCATGAAACCTGCTGAGGTAACCAAATCTGATGAGCAACGATTGATTTCTACTGTTTATTGTCAAAAATATACATACACTACCAAGAAGCCAAAGTTTAAAATAGGGGATCAGGTAAGGGTCAGTAAGTATAAACAGTTATTCGAGAGGGGATTCACTAAAAATTGGAGTACGGAGTTATTCTCAGTGGTTCAAGTTTTACCAGGGAATAGAAATACATATATCATAAAAGATAATAATAACAAAATATTGAAAGGGAGATTCTATGAAGAGGAACTTAGTAAAACAAAATATCGAGATACGTATCAAATCGAGAAAATATTGAAGAAGAAAAATAATAAATTGTATGTGAAAAGACTAGGTCTGCAAGACAAAAGTTGGATAGAAGCCAACCAGGTGATTCTTTGACACCAACATGGAATGTGGTAGAGCGTTTACCAGATGTAGTGGAAACTAATAAGAAAAATGGAGAGTTGTTACCTGATAACATAAGATGCCTCATTGCAGGCCCATCTGGTTGTGGAAAAAACACTTTGCTGGTTAATAATTTCTTGCTTGCCCCCAATTAGCTAGATTGGAAAAATAGACACTTGTATGTATTCTCAAAGATTTTAGAACAACCGAAATACCAACAACTCATGAAGCTGTACGAGGGACTGGGCATAGCTACATGTGCATCAACAATAAAACCTCTCGACCAATGTTTGAAAAATTCTGTTCTGGTATTTGATGATGTTATTCTAGAAAATCAGAATGAAATTAGAAATTTTTTTTATACAGGGTCGTCACAAAGAAATAGACTGCTTTTATTTAGCTCAAACTTATTCCAAAATTCCCAAACAGTTACAACGAGATAATACAAACTTAATCTGTTTGTTTCGTCAAGATCATACTAATTTGAAACATGTATACGATGATTATGTGGGAGGAGACTTAAATTACAATCAATTTTCAAAATTCTGTTCATCTTGTTGGAACAGCGACGATTTTGGATTTGTTACTATCGACATGACTCGTAAACCTAACAATGGTAAATTCAGAAATAAAATTAACGACTTTTTAAACGTTGAAACGATATAAAATAACCATTAATAAAAAAGATATGACGAAACATAAAATAGAAGATAATTCAAAGGCTGGAAATCAGAGAATCGAGGTTTTTACGAACAACACAAGCGTCAAGACCAACCTATTATCGATGCAATCAGTGGTCTTGGTAAAGAGATTAAGAGTGTTACAGAACAAAATAAAAACCTCATCAATGAATTGGTACCTCTTACTGCTAAAAATTATGCAGATTATCCTCCTACGCCATTATCTAGCATCCACACTCCTCTAGTACTTAAGGAACCACCTGCTAAAGCAGCTATAGAAGAATCAGAATAAATCGAGTTGGGTCCCCGGGCAAGGGATTATTTGAGTACAGGAAAATTCGAAAAAGATGAAGTATTTGGATTGTATCCAACTATGGAGGGTAATGAAGGCGTAGTATGGAAAATTGGCAAGTCTAAAGTAACATTTGAAGGGGACAAGATTAAAATTAATTTGAGTGGGAGAAACAGCTGGTCTAGATATCCTGGTACCCTAGGGCTATGGGAGCTCATCACTAAGAAACAACCAAAACATTTTACAGAAGATGATTATCAAAGTTACTCTGAAATTTTGACACACTCTGATGCTTTGTATCAAAATAACGATGCTAGTCAAAAGCGTTTAAAATCGAGCAGCGGGGATAAATACAAAAATCTGATTAAACCTATCTGGAATCAACTCAAAACCGATAGTGGTATAAAACAATACAATACTCTACCTAAGCAATTTGTATGGGTATACGATGTGGGAAAACTTATAGATAGGTTGCTTGTTATAGCAGGGGAGGAAAATGCTGGGAACAATAATTTCCACAATGAGAAAATGGGTATTGTAAACATGATTAGTGACAAATTAGCTAATTTTATCGTAAACGATCCTTAAGGTATAGGATACTTAATTAAAATTATCAATACTCTACCTGCTAGATTCTGGAATATATCAGAGGGTCGAGGTTTAGTGAATGATATTATTAATAAACTTCCGTTCGAGTTACACGTACCTGGTTACCAATATTGTGGTCCTGGTACAAAACTTGAGAAACGAATAGAGAGAGGGGACAGGGGTATTAATCCTCTGGATGCAGCTTGCGAAGAACATGATATTGCATACAACACACACAAAGATCTGAATGATCGTCATGTGGATGATCAAAAACTGGAAGAGGCAGCTTTTGGAAGATTAACAAGGAGAGATGCATCATTGGGTGAAAAAATAACAGCGTTGCTATGAATACAAAACAAAAATTAGGGTGGGGTTTGTAATATAAATACACTGAAATATAATAATAATAATAACAACAACAACATGAAACCAAAAGGAGTTGTGTACCAAATACCGTATCACGATCATAAAAATTTAAAACTTAATTAGATTTTAACTAAAAAACAACAAGAAAAGAAGAGGCAACGTATAGCCAAAGGGAACGGAATGAAATTATTACTCAGTACGTCACAATTAAAACGATTGCAAAATGCAAGAAAGAAAACACACAGTGGTGGATTCATATTCAGCATTCCAGCTATCCTGGTTGCATTGGGAGCAGTTGGGAGCTTGGCTGGGGGTAGTGCTGCTATTGCCAAAACTGTCATTGATTCGAAGAAGAATAAGGCAGAACTAAAAGAGCAAAAGCGTCATAATCTTGCCATGGAGAAAAAATAGGCAAAGGTGTGAAGTCTAGAGCACTTAGAAAATTATAAAAAAGAAGAAGCACTCACGAACCAAGACATTGAATCTTTAGTTAAAATATTTAAAATTAAACACTTCAGGGGGGTTTTCATGTCTGATTCTCTCCCTAAAGGTAGTCCTCACTCTCGAGAATGTGGCGTGGTGAATTTGGACAAGTCCGAAAACGTTGGTACTCACTGGATATGCTATTATAAACAAAATGACAATGCTTTTATTTTCGATTTTTTCGGAGGGGAACCCCATACAAAATTAATTCGTTACTTGAAACATGTTAAAATTTATTAGAACGACGATCGTATTCAAGATTTCGATCAAATTATATGTGGCCATGTTTGCATTACGATGCTCAGAATTTTAAATAAAATACCAAACATCAAATTAAAAGATTTTCAAAAAGCTGAGTAGATAGTAAATATGCCTTCTAGCACTACTCTGATTTCTTGACCAAACGACCACAAAAACCTGAAAAACTCACTTTCTCTCCCCGTTCCGCGCCTCATTTATTGCGCTGACGATGTTTCACGGGCGCAGAAAAGCAGTGATGAGTGAATTTCACTCTCTCATCCTCTCATCCTCTTATCCTCTCATCCTCTCATCTTTTGAAGGATGTGTGCACCTTATCGTAATTTTCCAAGTCCGGGACCAAATGTTTATATATCGTGACCTTCGTAAACCTCTCTCTCGAGGAGAGAACGATATGCCACACACACACACACGCGCGCGCGCGTATACCTCTCATCCTCTCATCCTCTCATCTTTTGAAGGATGAGTGCACCTTATCGTAATTTTCCAAGTCCGGGACCAAATGTTTATATATCGTGATCTTCGTAAACCTCTCTCTCAGGGAGGGAACGATGTGGCACACACACGCGATCCTCTCATCCTCTCATCCTCTCATCTTTTGAAGGATGAGTGCACCTTATCGTAATTTTCCAAGTCCGGGACCAAATGTTTATATATCGTGATCTTCGTAAACCTCTCTCTCTCAGGGAGGGAACGATGTGGCACACACACGCGCGCGCGCGTATGCCTCTCATTATTTTCACTCTCTCATCCTCTCATCCTCTCATCTTTTGAAGGATGAGTGCACCTTATCGTAATTTTCCAAGTCCGGGATCAAATGTTTATATATCGTGACCTTTGTAAACCTCTCTCTCAGGGAGGGAACGATGTGGCACATACACACACGCGCGCGCGCGTATACCTCTCATTATTTTCACTCTCTCATCCTCTCATCCTCTCATTTTCTTATTCTCTCATTCTCTCATTCTCTTATTCTCTCATTCTCTCATCCTCTCATCTTTTGAAGGATGAGTACACCTTATCGTAAATTTCCAAGTCCGGGACCAAATGTTTATATATCGTGACCTTTGTAAACCTCTCTCTCGGGGAGGGAACGATGTGCCACACACGCGCGCGCGCGCGTATGCCTCTCATTATTTTTTGTATTGTGACGCAAGCAAACAAATAATAATAATTGTTGTTTTTTTTAGGATCCCTGGCCCCTATAACCTCGCCAGGGTGCGTGGTGGCGGCGAAAATCATCACGAGTTTAGATTTGTACTGCGAATATTTTTAAAAATTCAATCAACGTTGTTCATTCTCGATGCTAGAATCTTACATAGATTATTCTCTAAAAAAAAACGAAAATCGATAATCTTATGCCAAGCCCCCAAGGCATTCAGGCAATTTCTAATGTTCGCGTGGATAGCGACGCTCGGTAGAATTTTTCCCGTCCCTGTGGAGAAATTGTGTTTTGTCGCTCAATGTAACATTTTCATCACAGACCAAACTATTTTTCGAACCAACCCAGAAGCCTTCGCGCAAATTCGAAATTGCCTGAATGCCCTCACTCGAGAGTGGTTTGGAAAAATTGAAATCAATTTTTGATTAGTTGAGAGGAGCATCAACTCAAACGTTAGCTGCCATCCCGGAGCTTGCACAGCGAGAAATAATCGTTTCGTCCGAGGTGAGATTATTGTTTTCACGCAACGTGCAAAGTATATTGCGAGCATTTCCAAAACTGACATCGTACAATAATGCAATTTTGAAAAAAAAAGACAGGTGTCGAACATTCATCGTGGCTTCGAAACCTCACCTATTTTTTTTGTTCCGTACCCGCATATTGGGGGGGGGTGATTCACAATTTCGCTCGCAAGTTTCATCTTTTTTTGGAAGCGTGCACTCGTTTGGGTGACGTTATCTTTTCGAAAGAATTATCATCACATTCACAAGAATTGATCGCAGTACTACCCGTGCTGCCACCAGCTTCGACGCATACGACCGCCACGCCGTCGCCGCCGCCACATCCACAGCAGCCCCTCCCCAAACCTATTCAGCTTGCATCCTCTTCCGCCCGAAGAGATTCTATTTTTTCAGCTTTCCCACGGTCCTAAACAACAAATCCATCACATCCCCGATAACAATAGAATCAGAAGCGGATGCGGCGGAAGCGAGCACAGCAGCATCTTCCGCTTTTTTTGAGTTTTGTGCTGGGGATCGCCCGTTTCACACACCACACCCTGACGGGGCGTGGAATAGAGACCCATGGGAAAATAATCGACAATACATGCATGGGTGGAACTGTCAACGTCCTGTTTATTGTTATTTGTCCCCCACAAAATATTGTGCGCATCACAAAAGTCTTTTGTTGAAAAAAAATATACCATGAGTGAATCAGTCAACAAGGGTTTTATTTGCTAGGACATTGACTATAGCGCTCATTGTGTTTTCACCAAAGAGAGTCGCGTGGAGTAGGAAGGAGAGAAGGAGAAAAAGGAGAGGAGTTCCTATATAATGTACCAGTTTCTTCTTTTGTACATCATTATCATAGTGAACGTCAATCGTGGCAGTTCAGTATTCTTTTAATTTGTTTGTCTGGCAGTATACATACATATCATTGTGGAAGTTTTAGTGAGCTACAAGTTTTTACTTTGAAGTCTCTCTATCTGTCTTGAAAGGTAAGTTTTTATTTTTTCATAATATATTTATATTTTTTGTTTTGCGTCTGACACACACATATTCAGAGGACTCATAAAAATTGACACACACCTCCTACAACAGTGCACACACACATACATACATAGTGTTCACGTCTAATATATATGTGGAAGGAAAAAATGTCTAGCATTTTTCAACTTTTTTTCCTTCTGTTTCAGTGCGCTTTCCCCTACCACCACCACCATCACAACCCCCCCCCCAAAAAATTTCTCTGTATATATATATAAATAACAGAGAAAAAATGGAACCGCAACCAGGTCCCTCCGGTCTTTGCGGGAAAGTGGCATGTCGCAACTGTGGGAAGTTGATTTCTAAACCTAACATTGCTAGACATTTGAAAAAATGTCGTCTACCGGAACATGATGTCGTAGCCCCCCCGGCAAAGAAATCTCGCATTGATGCGCATGAAGGCGGTGCTTTGAATAAAAGTGCACGCATCATGACGTATAAATCTGGAAGTGACGAAAAATGTGACTCGAGCACCTTCCTCGACAATGTGAAATCTCTGGTAGTCGATAAATTACGTGATTGCCTCGTCAATGTTGCAATTAAAATTCATCTCGTCTTGACCCTGCTGTATGAGAAAGTTGTCTCGTCCGAGTCAAGCACTTTCAGCTTTTACGTAGGGTGTGAAGGCTTACACGATGACAATAACGAGGATCTTGACGAGATAGTGACACGGCTATTTGATCACCTGACACAAAAACAAGAAGAGTTTGAAGGTAGAGGAAGTGGATGGAGTCTTTGCGGTCGCAGCCACATGTTAGAACTTCGAGTCTGCAATTTCAAACCGTTACGCAGCGCTCAAAAAAAACAAAAACAAAAAAATGTTGCACGAGACATTAAAAAAAAAAAGCCGTGTTGAACATACAAAGTAATGATCAGAAGAGTTTCCTATGGTCTGTCGTCGCCGCATTACACCCAGCTAATAATAACCCCCAACGTCTGTACAATTACAGACGATATGAGGGAAGATACGAGAATATGATGAGAGGAATTTCCTATCCTGTGCCCCTGAATAAGATCAATAAATTTGAAAAAAACTATAGAGAGGAAAAAGGAGAAGATATCGGTATTTCTGTGTTTGGGGTTGACGATTCCGGCAATATTCGTGTCTTAAGACCTGCTAGAAGCCAGAATAATGTAATTCGACTCTTGCTTGTAGATGGGCGTTACAGTTTAATTCGGAATTTCTCACGATTAGTAGGAAGACAGATCACCAAGGATCACGATAAGATCGAAATTTGCGATCGATGCTTCAGAATTTTTCGCGTGGGAAAGAAGATGAGAGAACAGCACAAGTGTTTTGGCTCCGTGAATGCAGAACCCGAAGATGTCATGCCGGAACCCGGAACCAAGATGAAATTTCAGAAACACCAGGCTCTTCTCCACCACCCCGTCGTCCTTTATGCCGACTTTGAAAGCTTCCAAGTTCCCATGACGTCTTGCAACCCTGATCCCTCTACCTCAAGCACGATCCAAATTTTTCACCACGAGCCTTGCAGTTTCTCCATCTACGGAGAAAAATTGAATGATGTCATCTTGTATTGCGGACCCGATGCGGCAAAACATTTTGTTAAGAAGATAGCGGAATGCGCGAGAGAACTTGCACCCAGCCTGAAAGGCTCTTACGTTTCTCCACCTGCTCTCACGACGGAACAACAACGGAGACATGACGCGGCGACAAGATGCGAGGAGTGTAACCAGGCTTTCACCGCCGAAAATCACAAGGTCGTCCACCATGACCATCAGAATGGATTATTCCTGAGCACCATCTGTAATTCCTGCAATCTTAAAATTAAGGAGTCGCATTTCGTTGCCGTGTTTCTGCACTACACGGAGAAGTACGACACGCATCTGTTCGTCAAGGAGTTGTACAACATAACTTCTCGAATCAGCATCATCCCTAGAACGAATGAAAAATATATTGCGGTGAGAGTGTGGATCCCTCTCGAGGCTGGAGGAAGTGTGGAAGTGCGAATCCTAGACTCTTACAATTTCTTGTCCGCAAGCCTTGCAGCTCAACTTGGCGACGAAGATCTTGTGGCCACCAAGCAAATGTGTTTTTCGGGGAGAGATGAAAATTTGAATCTGTTGCGTCGCAAGGGCGTCTACCCCTACGAGTACGTCAACGATTTTGACAAATTTGACGAGACGGAACTTCCACCCCGGGAGGCATTTTATTCTCATCTCACGGAGGACGTCTGTTCCGAAGAGGACTACGAACACGCTCGTAGTGTGTGGACGGCCTTCAATTGCCAAACTTTTCGTGATTATCACGATCTCTATCTCAAATTGGACGTGACTCTTCTCATGGACATTTTCGAATCGTTTCGCAAGAGATGCATCGCGATATACAAGTTGGATCCTGCGTATTTCTTCACGACGCCGGGATTGACTTGGGAATCGATGATGAAATACACCAACGTGGAACTGGGACTCATCGCAGAGAAGGAACAGTATGCTTTCATGGAGAGTGCGATACGCGGTGGCATCGTCCAATGTCCCCGACGCTATGCTCAGGCAAACAATCCTCATACGCCTGGTTACGATACATCGAAACCCAACACCTACATCGTCTACTGGGATGTCAACAACCTGTACGGCCACTCCATGTCCCAGTGTCTTCCCATCAGCGACTACGCGTGGATGACCGAAGAGGAACTCTCCTGCGAAGATTTTCTCAACTGGAGCGAAGTTAATGAATGGGGCTGTTTCTTGGAAGTGGATCTCGATTATCCCGAAACGCTTCACGAGAAACATCACGGATTGGCCCTGGCCCCCACCAAAGAGAAGCAACCTGGAGGATCATCGGAGCCAAAACTAATACTAAGCATGGAGAACAAGCGGAATTACATTCTGCACTACCGACTCCTCCAATTTTACATAAGTCACGGCTTGCAGTTGAAGAAAGTTCATAGAGGATTGAAGTTCCGACAGAGCAAGTGGCTGGAACCCTACATAACCGAGAACACGCGCCGCAGAGCGCAATCGACATCGCCTGCAGACAAGGATCTGTACAAACTGTTCAATAACGCCATCTACGGCAAGACGATGGAGAACGTGCGTAATTACATCGACGCAACGTTGGTCACGGACGAAAAGAAATTTGAGAAGATCGTCGCGTCCCCCTACTTCAAAAACTTCACCATTTTCGACGAGAATCTAGTATTCGTCGAGAGGAACAAGAAGCAAGTGATGCTCAACAAGCCGATTGCCATAGGTGCCACCGTCCTTGAACTATCAAAATTGCACATGTACCAATCGTACTACGATCAGTTTCAACCCTTTTATGGAGATAACATCCAAATATGTTACATTGACACGGATAGCTTCATTTTTCTAATCCAAAACACACCAAGCCTCGAACATGATCTGACTAAGATGAAGCATCTGTTTGATTTTAGCAACTTACCATCAGGCCATCACTTGCATTCGGCAGAAAACAAAATGACGATTGGAAAATACAAAGATGAAGTTGGCGGGAAGTACATCAGCGAATTTGCGGGGCTTCGTGCCAAAATGTACTGTGTAAAGATTGCAGAAGAAAAAGAGATCAAGAAAGCGAAGGGGGTGGGAAAAATAAGTACCAGCAAATTTAGCATGCAAGACTACAAGGAATGCCTTTTTCATGGTAAAAGGCAACTCAGCACCGATCATCGCATTGCAAGTAAATTGCATGATTTGTACACGACGCGTGTAAGCAAGGTCGCATTGGATGCAACGGACAACAAGTTACGTGTTCTCGATTGTCAAATCCACACGAGAGAGTGGGGCCACTGCAATGGAAGCGATAAATGTGACGTGTGTTAACTGTAACCCCATAGCCATGAAGTCCGCTGTGTCTTTTGCCATTCTTCAAAACATACGGAGGAATGAGAAAAGAGGAGCCCTCGGGCGATGAAAAGTTGCAAGCTGTTATTATGTCGTTAAGCCCGCTCCAAACCGAGGCTCATTAAATTCAACTCTTACTTTTTTTCTTCTTCATCGTGATCTAATGACATAATTACAACTTCCAACTTTTCATCGCCTGCGGGCTTCCCTTTTCTCTTTTCCTCCGTATGTTTTGAAGAATGGCAAAAGGCACATCGTGTTAAATAACTAACAAGGACAATGAATCTCTTTGGTTTCCGCAAACAAAACAACATGGACACTGCATCACCAAATTCAAATAACCTCTTACCTTCCGTGTTATCTAAACTCAATGGTCTACTAATTGTACACCTCAACAGCATATGGACGAAAATGAATGACGATGTGGGCAAGATGTTTTACGTCTTCAATAACAATTTACATTTCTATGAAATTCCGATCGAGGGGAAACTTCAAATCACCGTGAATCCGGAGAACGCAGGCGAAATCAAAATTTCTACCGGCAAGAACATTTTTCGAATGAAGCACGACAAGGTACTTTCTAACATGTCGTACGATGTGTCTGCAGGAGATTATCTTTACGTGGAACTCCTAGGGGATTACGACAAACTCGTTCCTCTCTTCGTAGAATTACGAATTGTCTATTCTATTATAAATAACTATTAACCAAAAATGCCTAACGACATTTTCGGCAACACCAAGCGTGTAGACCATGCAGAAGAGATTCTCATGCTGGACGTTCGAGTTAAGAAGTTGAGGACTGATTTGATTGCTTTGCAGGAGACCTTAAACAAAAGTTTAGAGTCTGAGATCGCTACGCTCCAAACGCAATGTCTCGATCCCATTCTGAAAATCGATTCCGAACTGAAGACGCTGATAAAAAATTATGTTGACGTACCTTCTTACGACAACGTTCAAAATATACAATTGAGCGTGGATTCGCTTCAAAATGATTTGGCCAAATTACAGCAATTTCAATCGAAAAATGAAGATTTGGAAAAATTGAAACTCGAAATCGAAGAACGAACTTCCGCAATAGAAAAGAATTTCTCTGAACTTCAAACCGTCGTCAAAGATATTGATGTAGAACGCTTGCACGTCGTCGTTTCCAAATTACAAGAAGAATTCACCGGCACCTTGGAAGAAATCAAATCCAAGTTACAGACTTTGGAAGATACCATGACGATCCTACCATCGTCAGACGAACTGCAGGTCATCGGTAAAAGCGTCGCGAACATAAAAATTCAATTGGAGGCGTATCAAGATTTCGAACACATTCAAACCACCATCGCTACGCTTCAGGCTTCTCTGGAATTGATCAACGAAGAAATTAAAAATATTCACGCTGAAGCGAGAGCGTTGACGAGCATTCAAGACACGTTAAGCACGGTTCAGCAGAAGATCCAATATTTAGAAAATTTGAACGTCGAATCCAATCTAGCTCATTTTCATCACGTACTGGACAACATACAGGGTGACTTGGAATTGTTACGGACGAGCGTACCTTCGAGCGAAGATTTGGAAAAATTGAAAACGGCGGTGACGGCGCTATCCGATTCGAGTGACATCAAAAGTTCGTTGAGCGATCTCGAGAGTAGGGTGGCCAATCTCCCCACCTCCAAAGAATTACATGCTTTGAAAAGGAACATATCACGTATGGTGAAACGACTGGAAACGGAAACGGCGAACGTGGAACAGATTCGAGACGAAATTACTTCGCTGGTGTCGACGCTGCCCACTTCGCAGAGCGTCGCCGACCTTCACACGCAGTTTACAGAGATGCGAAGCATCGTGAACGATCTTACCGAGAAGAGCTCGAAATTGAATCAAGTCGAGAACCTTCAGAACATCGTCGTCAACATCAGAGATCAAGTTGGAGTGCTGGAATCAACGCAGGAATCGACGCTGGCCTCTTTCGGTGCCAAGTTGCAAGAACTCAACGAAAGCTACAAGCAGTTGAACGTGGAAGTGAAAATCAAACCGTCATTTTCTACCGTAACGGATACCATAGTCGAGCATTTGGTGCCCGTACAAAACACACTGGGTCAGCTTCACAGCAACCTCGTTAGCGTCGATACTAAATTCGCTAAACTGCATTCTCTGCAAGCCATCGAAATCAACAGCGTACCCAATCAGCAGAGAATCTCCACGTTCGTTGAAGGTAACAAACTGTACATGTTGCATCCTTATCATCCGTACTACAAGTTTCTCCTCGATGGCACGATTCAAGTGAACGAATTTTAGTACTGGTCTCACGGCAGAAAAGCTAGCGTTCCCACCATGACTTTGATATCGAATCGCGGTGTCCAGAAAGCAGGAAACATTCCTCTGGCACGTTGGAACGAAACGCGCAACATATATGAAATACACGAAGACGAAGATCTTACCGTTTTCGACGTGAGTGCCGGCGATAAGCTGATCATTCAAAACACGAGCGAGGTGCCACCCTCTTTGAATCCCATCACGCTGGTGCTTCTCTTCAAACGTAATCTCTAAAAAAAAAAAATGTCTAGGCAAGCCATCGTCCAAGTATTGCATAAACCTGCACGCCGCAATTACGAACGTTTAGCGGTGGTAACCAAGGGAATCGACGACCTCTGGGAAAGCGACCTCGTGGAGATGAGTAGCGGCAAGTTAAAAAACGTACATAAATTGAACAAGGGCAACAAGTACCTCCTCACCGTCATAGACACATTTTCGAAATTCGCATGGGCTCTACCTTTGAAGGCGAAAACAGGAACGTGCGTCACGGAAGCATTCAAGACAATTTTTCGCGAAAGCGGTGGCAGACGACCTCGGTTTCTGCACACGGACAAAGGGAAGGAATTTTACAATGCCGTATTCCAAAAGTTTATTCGGAAACACAACGTTCAACATTACTCAACCTTCAGTGACGTCAAGGCCAGCATCGTGGAAAGATTCAATCGCACTCTGAAATCGCGCATGTGGTCACGCTTCACGCTTCAGGGAAGCTACAAGTGGGTCACCATTCTTCCGGAACTCGTTAATGACTATAATCACACGGTGCACAGAACGATAGGCATGAAGCCAGCTGACGTTACCAAGTCCGACGAGCAACGTTTAATTTCTAGCGTTTACTGTCGAAAGTACACACCCACGACAATGAAACCTAAATACAAAATTGGAGACCAGGTGAGGGTCAGTAAATTGAAGAGAACGTTCGACAGGGGTTTCACACGAAACTGGAGCACGGTACTTTTTACCGTGGTTCGAGTTCTACCCGGGAACCGTCACACGTATATAATAAAGGACAGTGGCGGTGAAATTTTATTGGGGCGCTTCTACGAGGAGGAACTCTCTAAAACTAAATACCCCGACACGTACCTTATCGAAAAAGTTTTGCGTAAGAGAGGTGACAAACTTTTGGTGAAATGGCTAGGACTTCCGGAAACGAGTTGGATCGATTCAAACGAAGTGATTCTATGAGTACGTGGAACGTCGTGAAACGTCTACCTGATTCGGAGAGTCAAACGAAGAAAAGGAACGGTGAATTGCTCCCCGACAGCATACGGTGTCTGATCGTAGGACCTTCGGGGTGCGGAAAGACGACACTGCTCGTGGACAATTTTCTCCTCGCACCGAATTGGTTAGATTGGAAGAACAGGCACCTGTACGTGTTCTCGAAAAGTTTGGAGCAAACCAAATACCAGCAACTGATGAAACTGTACGATGGTCTGGACATTGCAAAGTTCGCATCTGAAATCATTCCACTGGACGATTGTCGTGAAAATTCAGTTGTTGTGTTCGACGACATGATCCTGGAAAATCAAAATGAAATTCGCAACTTTTTCACGCAAGGTCGTCACAAAGGAATGGATTGCTTTTACCTAGCTCAAACGTTTTCCAAAATTCCAAAACAGTTACTACGCGACAACGCTAATTTCATATGTTTGTTTCGTCAAGATCACACCAACCTCAAGCACGCGTACGATGACTACGTAGGCGGAGACATGAACTACAATCAATTTTCGGAACGCTGCTGCTCTTCTTGCTGGAACAGTGACGATTTCGGATTCGCGACGATCGACATGACGAGGAAACCCAACGACGGAAAATACAGAAACAAAATCAACGACTTTCTAAACGTTGCAACGTTGTGAGAAACGACGTGTATAAATAACGTTATGACGAAACGAAAAATCGAAGACGAAAATCTTGCGAGAATACCTCGTGAAGCGATTCAAAGGTTGGAAATCCGAGAATCGCGGATCCTACGAAGAGAAGAAACGTCAAGATCAACCTGTGATCGATGCCATCAGCGGTCTAGGTAAAGAAATTAAAAGTGTCACGGAACAAAATAAAAATTTGATCAACGAACTCGTGCCGCTCGCAGCTAAAAGTTACGCCGTACCCACGCCCATTTCGAGCATTCCTTTGACACCGTTCGAACTGAAGGAAGTACCGGCACGACGTCAAGCCATAATAAGTAGCACGTCGTCGTCTTCGGATAAGATCGAATTTAGACCTTTGGCACGAGACTATCTGAGCACGGGAAAGTTCGACAAGGATGAAGTGTTCGGATTGTATCCCAGCATGGAGAGCAACGAAGGCGGCGGTGTGGTGTGGAAGATTGGAAAATCGAAGGTGACCTTCGAAGGCAACGACATTAAAGTTAATTTAGGCGAGAAGGATAGTTGGACCAGGTATCCGGGTACGGTGGGACTGTGGGAACTCGTCGCCAAAAAGCAGCCGAAAGATTACACCGACGAAGATTACCAGAGTTACAAGGAAATTCTGATCATGACGGATGCCTTGTACCAAAACAACGACGCCTCGCAGAATAGGGTGAAATCGAGCAGCGGCGAGAAGTACAGGAATCTCATCAAACCGATTTGGAACCAGGTCAAAACAGGCAGCGGCGTCAAACGCTACAACACGTTACCCAAAGAATTCATTTGGGTGGACGACGTGAGGAAGCTCGTGGACCGATTGTTAGTGATAGCCGGCGAAGAGAATGCAGGCAATCGTAATTTTTACAACGAGAAGGTTGGCATCGTGGACATGATCAGCACGAAACTTTCCAACTTCATCGTGAACGACGACAAGGGCATAGGTTACCTCATCAAAATCATCAACACGCTGCCTCCGAGATTCTGGAACGTGGCCGAAGGAAAGGGACTCGTAAACGACATCATCAACAAGTTACCTTTCGAGATGCATCTACCTGGCTACCAGTACTGCGGACCGGGTACCAAACTCGAGAAAAGATTGGAGAGAGGAGACAAGGGTGTGAATCCGTTGGACGCTGCATGCAAAGATCACGACATCGCTTACAACACCACTCGCACGGATCTGGATGCACGTCACGAAGCAGACAGAAAGTTAGAGCATGCCGCTTTCGAAAGATTCGTCAGCAGAGACGCTTCGTTGGGTGAAAGAGTTGCAGCACTGGGCACCACCATCGCCATGAACACAAAACAAAAATTTGGATGGGGTGTATAAATAAATAACATGCAGTAAAAACACAACATGTCTTCTATAACAGATTTGCCACCCGAGCTACTATCTAAAATATTCAAAAAGGTAGTAAACGGAGATGTAGGAAAACTTTTGATCATAGCAAAAACGACGCCGGCATTTCGATTCCCGTGTGAAATGGCCGTCAAGGACCGTCTTCGGGAGATCAGCGGCCTGAGGTGCAGTGATCTCGACACACTTCTTTCGGGCGCAGGGGAAAAATTAAACAAGAGAATGGACGAACTGCACGAGGCAAGGCAGGGAAGAAGACGGTACACTGACGATTGGCGCAAGTCTAAGCAGGAGACGGAAGATATCATTACGCACATCATCGCGTTTTCCGAAGCACGGACTTTCTTCCTCTGTTAAAAAATAATAATAATATATAAATAACACACATCGTGAAAAAAAAATAATCTTCGGTATATATAAATAACACACATTGTGAAAAAAAACAATTAAATTTCTCTCTAACACTCTGAAATTTTTTCTCTTCGATATGACGACTGAAAAAATGAGTGATCTCCAAGCATTAAAACAAATGCTAAATTTGTCAGTCGAGTATGTAAAAATTCAAGAATTGGAAGTCGACAAACCTTACACAATAACTTCCGGTTCAATCGTTTCTACCCAGTATGGTCCCAAGGTACGCCTGTTGCTCAACGCACAATACAGTCTATTTTACCAGATCGATACGCTAGCATGTTATCCGACGAGAAGCTATCTATTTTAATCGAGAACAAAACTCGAATCGTGTATAAGGGGACAAAGGAACTTCTTGGCAAGAAAACAAAGCACGTAATAGAATTTGTGTAACGACTGCGAGGTCGTGAAAAAAAAATCTCAGAACATTTATATATAAATAACATACCGTAAAAAAAAAAAAAAAAAAAACTACACAAAAAAAAATCTCAGAATATATATATAAATAACATACCGTGAAAATAACACATAGAGCATCAATATGAAGCCCAAGGGTGTCGTGTACCAGATACCATACTCCAATCTGAAAAATCTAGGTGCCCTCGATGGGTTACTCACCAAGAAACAACGCGAGAAGAAACGTTCTTGCTTGTCGAAAGGGCATGGAATGAAATTACTTCTCAGCACACCTCAATTGAGACGCTTGCAGCGTTCGCGGAAACAGCAAAAGATCGGAGGTTTCATATTCAGCATCCCAGCCATCCTGGCAGCATTGGGGGCCGTGGGAAGTTTGGCCGGCGGAAGTGCCGCCATCGCGAAAACCGTCATCGACTCGAAGAAGAACAAAGCGGAATTGGAAGAACAGAAACGTCACAACCTGGCCATGGAGAAGAAAGGGGGGAAGGGCGTCATGAAAAAGTTTAAAAAAAAGAAACAACAGCACTCACCAACCGAGACATTGAATCTCTGATCGAACCGTTACAAATCAAAAACTTCAGAGGAGTTTTCATGTCCGACTCGTTACCTTCAAGCGTTAAAAGAAGAGAATGCGGAGTAGTCAACTTGGACGGTCAAGAAAATCCAGGCACGCATTGGATATGTTACCACAAAAATGATGATAAAGCATTCGTTTTCGATTCTTTCGGAGGTGTTCCACCTACAAATTTAATTCATTATCTGAAAACGAACAAAACCTCTATATACTACAACGACGAACGCATTCAAAATTTCGGAGACGTGAACTGCGGTCATCTCTGCCTCTCCGTGCTCGCGTTTCTCTCTCTAAAATAAATAACCCTACGATCGAGGATTTCCAGAAAGCATTGTGGAACCTCAAACAGCATCACTAGGATGGGCGTGTTCCATCTCACGAGCGAATCTTCGATCTTGAAACTCACGCTGCACGATGACATCGTCTATCCTAAATCCATAGCTCTGCGTGCATTCTACAGCATGTACCTCATACCTAACGTCACGCAGCACAACAACAAAATTGGCGTAGGAAACGAACATATCGTCGTCACGCCAGGTCAATACAACCTTTCTACTTTGCAAGCTCAATTACCCAAAGGCACGTACCTTTCTCAAAATTCGGTCACGCACAGAGTGGAAATCCTGTCGGCGACGGAGACCGTGGACCTGGGCACCATAGGAGAACTTTTAGGTTTCGAGAACAACACAAAACTCGAAGCTGGCATCAAGCACACGGCAACAAACATTCCTAAATTTCTAGCCATAGAGACTTTGAACGTTCACTGCAACGTGGCGGAAGGAATGATCACGAAATCCTCGGACGGATTAGGAAGTCACAAGCAGACGGGAATCATAGCCACTTTCAAACCAAGTTCCGAATTCATGGAACCGATCATCTACACACCCTCTTCGCCGATCTATTTTCCAGTATGTCGCAACCGCATAGACGACATAGAGTTGGTGGTGACGAACGAGAAAGGAGAGGTGGTGGATTTCGCAGGTGCAACGACTACTGCCATCGTGGAGATCAACGTATAATAAATAACCATACATGCAAAATGGAGCAAATCGAAAGTTACGAATTGCAATCTTTCCCTCCCAACCGTCGCACGTTCGCCAATCTGAACGAAGCGAACAGGGAGATCGAATACGACGTGGACGTAGGCGACGGGTTCATTCATCCTCACAGAGCGGACCTCTACCTTCAATTCGACGTGGTGAAGAAGGAAAGCGGAGACGCGTTTCCCGCAGCAGCAAACTTGATACTCGTGGACAACTTCGTGCCTCACCTGTTCTCGCAGGTGGAGGTGAGGAAACACAACACCGTCATCGACAGAATAGATTATCCAGGCATCACGTCGACGGCAGTGGGAACGTTGAAATTATCCAAAACGGACGCAGCGTACTACCAGGCCGGGGGATTCGAAGCCGGGGCCAAAATATCGACGAGAAGTCACACGGTGCTCTTTCCCATGCGTCTGCTGCCTGGTTTCTTCTCGGACTACAAGGAGATCATGTGGAAGGGAGGACTGAGGATCACGTTTCGAAGAGCGGCCAACGACAACGACGCACTGATGCGATACGCTACTTTGGGTCCAGACGGCACCACGCCGATAGCCAACACTTTACCCGAAGCAGCGAAATGCGTCATCCGGAGCATGGAATTGAGAATGCCGGTGGTGGAATACGAGACAAACTATGCCCTCAAGTACAAAGCGGAGATCTTGAAAAGTCCGCAGGTACCGATTCACTTTCACGGTTACCAGTGCGTGCAGAAGATGGTGTCGGGAAGTCACATGGAATTCGACGTGACGACGCAGTTCAACAACATACAGTTCGACATGCCAGATTTCGTCGTGGTGCTCTTTCAGACCGGGAGGGACAAGAATCAGGAAAAAGATTCCAGCAAATTCGACGACTGCAAGATCAAGAACGTTTATCTCAAGAACGGCAGGAACGAAGTGTTCCCGCGCGAGAATTACAACCTCGACATGACCAAAGACGATTATCTCAAACTTTACGAAGCGTTCTCGGCTTACAAACGCGTGACCGAGGGAAGCGTGGACATGTACTACACGCCCAGCGAATTCAAAGCCCGGAGACCCATGACCGTCATCAATACCACAAAAAGAAAGCAGGTGGTGGTCAACGATCGAACCAACATCAAGATCGTCTGCGAGATCCACGATGCCTTGCCCGAGGACACCCTGTGTAGCGTCATCCTGATTGCAGAGAAGTCTTTCGCCTACGACGTGAAGAATGAGAGGGTCACAGAGCAGTTTTAACAGGTTTTTTTAACATCTATTTTCTTGCACAATAAGAAATTTTTAGTACTAGCACAATCAGTTACAATGGCACAATACGAATTTCACTAGTACAGATCAGTTACAATATCAATTTCATCAGTTATCAGTTACAATATCTTTTTTTTTTTCATCACTATAGCACGAGACAATCAGAATTTTGCACAAAATATTTTGTTATTTTTTACACGAGAAAATTAACGATAAAATTCTTTCTTTTTTATCGTTTCAGATGCTGTCGAACATCAAAAACATATACACATACACACACTAGAAAAAAAAAGCATGCAACTTTATTTGTAACACACACACACATATTCTCCATCTTCATCGAGAAAATATTATAATAAACATAATTATTTTTATCTATCTCACAATAAAACTCTATATCCAAAAAAAGTTACAACATCAAAATAACACTAGAGTCGTTAGTACACGTTGCATGCAATTACGGAGGTCCTCTGTAGAGTTTCATGGAAGTTTGAGAGAAAAAAAAAAAAAACACGTGAAACTCTATAGAGGTGTGGTAATCTATAACCGCAGCCGTTAGAGAACCTTTTACTTTTTGGTTGGGCACCACGCACCCTGGCGAGGTTATAGGGGCCAGGGATCCTAAAAAAAAAAAACAATTATTATTATTTGTTTGCTTGCGTCACAATACAAAAAATAATGAGAGGCATACGCGCGCGCGCGCGTGTGTGGCACATCGTTCCCTCCCCGAGAGAGAGGTTTACAAAGGTCACGATATATAAACATTTGGTCCCGGACTTGGAAAATTACGATAAGGTGTACTCATCCTTCAAAAGATGAGAGGATGAGAGAATGAGAGAATAAGAGAATGAGAGAATGAGAGAATAAGAAAATGAGAGGATGAGAGGATGAGAGAGTGAAAATAATGAGAGGTATACGCGCGCGCGCGTGTGTGTATGTGCCACATCGTTCCCTCCCTGAGAGAGAGGTTTACAAAGGTCACGATATATAAACATTTGATCCCGGACTTGGAAAATTACGATAAGGTGCACTCATCCTTCAAAAGATGAGAGGATGAGAGGATGAGAGGATGAGAGAGTGAAAATAATGAGAGGCATACGCGCGCGCGCGTGTGTGTGCCACATCGTTCCCTCCCTGAGAGAGAGAGAGGTTTACGAAGGTCACGATATATAAACATTTTGGTCCCGGACTTGGAAAATTACTATAAGGTGCACTCATCGTTCAAAAGATGAGAGGATGAGAGGATCAGAGGATGAGAGGATGAGAGGATGAGAGGATGAGAGAGTGAATTTCACTCATCACTGCTTTTCTACGCTGTGAAACATCGTCAGCGCAATAAATAAGGCGCGGAACGTGGGGAGAAAGTGATACACACGCGCGCGTGTGTGTGCGTGTGTGTGGCACATCGTTCCCTCCTCGAGAGAGAGGTTTACAAAGGTCACGATATACAAACATTTGACCGGGACTTGGAAAATTACAATAAGATGCATTCATCCTTCAAGGATGAGAGGATGAGAGCTCATCTTTCACTCATCACGGCTTTTTTTGCGCCGTGAAACATCGTCAGAGCAATAAATGAGGCGTGGAACGTGGAGAGAAAGTGAGTTTTTCAGGTTTTTGAGGTCGTTTGGTCAAGAAATCAGAGTTGCAGTGGGAGTCACATTTACTATCTACTAAGCTGTATTATATATTAAGTATGGGAATTTTTCATCTCTCCAGCGAGACTTCGGTTTTGAAACTACATCTTCACGATGATATAATCTATCCAAAATCCATAGCTCTGAGAGCATTCTACAGTATGTATCTGATTCCGAATGTAACTACCTACAACAATACTATATTAGTAGGTAATGAAAAAATAATTATTCCTCCTGGACAGTATTATAATTTATCTACTTTACAATTTGAACTTCCAACCACTGTCTTGCTTTCTCAAAATTCTGTAACACACAGAATAGAGATTGTAACTACCAATGAAACAGTGGACTTATCTACCATGGGGGAACTTTTAGGATTCGAGAACAATAGCAAATTAGAACCAGGTGTTAGGCACATAGGTAAATTTATACCAAAATTCTTAGCTATAGAGACATTGAATATTCACTGTAACATTGCCAAAGGTATGATTATCAAAGCAGAAGAAAATTCGATTGGCAGCCACAAGCAGACAGGTATCATTACTACATTTAAACCGAATTCTGAATTTATGGAACCTATCTTCTATTCCCCAATCCCACCAGTCTATTTCCCTGTTGCTATTTATAAAGTTAATTACATAGAGATAACTATTACAAATGAGAAAAATTAGATCATCGACTTTGCCGGTGCTAATAGCACTGCGATAATAGAAATTAATATTTAAAATATATAAATAAATACCAAGATGGAAATTATCGAGAGTTATGAATTACAGTCCTTCCCTCCAAACAGAAGAACATTTGCAAATTTGAATCAGCCCAACAAGGAGATACAGTATGACATCACAGTAGGGGATGGGTTCATTCATCCACATAGATCTGATCTGCATATAAAATTTGATATTGTAAAACAAAGCAATGGTGAAGAATATCCCCTCCCTGGGGCTAATATAAAACTTATAGATAATTTTGTTCCATTCTTATTTTCTCAAATTGAAGTCAGAAAGCATGGTACAGTGATTGACAGGATTGATTGCCCTGGAATTTCGTCTACTACAATAGGGACATTGAAACTGTCCAAATCAGAGAGTGCATATTATAAAGTTGGTGGGTTCGAAGCTGGAAGAAAAATTCAAGCAAAAAGTCACACAGTACTGTACCCCATGAGATTGCTATTTGGATTTTTCTCTGATTATAAAGAAATTAGGTGGAAAGGTGGTTTGAGTGTCATATTTTGCAGAGCACCCAATGATCATAATGCCATCATGAGATTCAAAACTTTGAATGCAGATGGAACAGCCAATGAGGCTAGTTTACCCGAAGCTGCGAAATGTGTGATCCAGTCTATGGAGTTGCGAATGCCTATAGTTGAATATGAATCGAATTATGCTCTCAAATACAAGGCGAACATTTTGAAAAATCCCCAAATTCCAATTCAGTTTTATACATACCAATGCATACAGAGGTCAGTGGAGGGTAAATTGTTTGAATTTGATCTTACTAATCAGTTCCAATCTTTGCAATATGACATGCCAGAGTTCGTAGCTGTGCTGTTTCAGACAGGGAGAGATGACAATCAGGAAAAGGATAGCAGCCAGTTTGATAATTGTAAGTTAAAAATGTGTATCTGAAGAATGGCAGAAATGAAGTATTTCCTCGGGAAAATTACAATTTAAACATTGCAGAACAAGATTATTTAAAATTATATGAAGCTTACAGTGCATTTAAACGAGTAACTGAAGGTAGCATAGACATGTATTATAATCCAGATGAGTTCATAATTCACAGACCAATGATTTTAATCAATGCGTCAAAAAGAAAATTAGTAGTTATAAATGATCGAACTAATATTAAATTGATATGTGAATTTCATGAAACTCTATCTGAAAATACTACATGCAGTGCAATTTTAATTGTGCAGAAATCATATATTTATGATGTAAAAAATGAAAGAGTGATAGAAAAAATTTTAATAGTATAGTAGAGAATAATATATAAAAAATTAAACTACGTGTAGACTGCAATTATTATTAACTTCTAAACTAAAGTGTCCCCAAGGCAAAGTATGGATTCCACACTCGAGAATACACCTCTTGTCGTCGTGTGGATCCAGAGCTACTTTATTTTATTTTATTTGTTGTAATCTCATGGTTTGAGCTTTGTATTCTAATATCCTCTCGAAGTATCCTCGACTGTGAAGAAAGACAACAAATATAATCCTGGAATGTTAGTTTGTTTTCCACAGTCTCTTTGCACGTTCCTTTTGCTTTCTTTGTGACGCTGCTCTCTGTTCTGAATGTATACATCTCCGAACGCAAACCAGCGAACTCAACAATAATATCACCGTTACGCTCATCTTTGAACTTGCCGAGAACCTTCTTGTTGTGGGAAGGAATTCCAAATCTGTTGGGTTGAGGATAGGAAGAAGTGTCGAAATATCCAAGCATGGAAGGATGTTTTAGATCTTCGTAGAGGTTAGATGTTTGTATGTCATAAATAAAACTATCAGTGTCCATGTACAAAATTGACAGCTTATCATTATAGAAAGGTTTCATAATATTATAGTGAAATTCGAACATGTATAGTTTCGACAAGTCAAGAACCGTTGCGCCAACGTAAATAGGTTTTCTGAATTTTATCAATTTTATATCTAGATTAAAAGTGTTAAATTTTCGTTGTAAATTTTTCGCGATTTGAATCTAGGATCGGATACTAATTTTCTACATTTATTGTTATCCGAAACCAATTTTATGTCTACATGCTTTCTGACGTTCTCCATTGTCTTTCCATAAACGGCATTATTCATTAATTTATAAAAATCTTTATCTAATTCTGAAATCGCAGCTGTTCTGTGTTTCGTGTTGGTCTCAATATAAGATTTTAACCATGCAGAGTGTTTGAACTTGAGAATTCTTCTCACATTTACTACCTGAACACCCTTCCCAATCAAAAACTGGAGATTCTTGTAGTGGACGACACATCTCTCTTTTCTCTCTAGAGTTAACATAAGCTTGCTTTGATTAGAATCAGGTGGACATTTAATTTCTGGAGCCGGAGGCAAATCGGAAAAAGTAGCATGCAAAGTATTTGGAAATTCAATGTCTACCTCAATGAACAAACCAAATTCACGATCGTCGAAACGATTAATATCAATTGAAATAGGATCCAGCCACTCGAATCCTCCGTATGGAAGTTTCTGTATCATTGCGAACCCGTAGAGATTGTTTACGTCAGCGTAAAATATGTAATTCGATGGTCGATTTGCATCGTATTGATTCTCAGACATGTGAATATTGTTTGCCTTTGCGTATCTCTGCGAACATTGTACCATCCCCCCACGTATCCCTGTTTCTATAAAAAGTAACATGTCCACATCCGATATCAATTCCAACTTGATCCTGGTCTGGAGCAACATAGCAGACCACGCCAAACCAGGAAGACTGTAGAAGTGTGCTGGATCTAATTTATAAATATTTATAGCTGTTTTTCTAAACACTTGGAATACATCAGCAAGTATTGTTACGTCTAATTTGAGATACGCATCGTGATAATAGCCAAGAGTATTGCATCTCAATTCCTTCCATATTAATTTCGCATGTTGATATTCTTCGTTCGTGATTCCGGTTCTTTTCAGTTGACTGAAGATTTCTTTTTGAGATGGGAGAGTGTCATCGTCAAATTTAGACTCATCGGTTACATATTCGTAAGGATAAATGCCTTTACGTTTAATCAGCTCTACGTGTACGTTGGGAAAACTAGCTTTTGTAATTTTAAATTGTTCGTCAGTAAGTTTACTCGCTAAAGCATCGAGACTTGCCGATAGGAATCTAAAAGAATCTAGAAACCTCGTCTCTATGATTTTTTACTTATAGAAATATAACGCTCTTCGTTTTGATCAAGAATATCTATTTTTTGCGTATCGTATCCAAGATTTCTAATTAAGAAATGGAAATCGTAATTAGATCCATTGTGAAAAAATATTGGTACGAATTTGGGCTTCTGGATCTTGAGGTTGCAGGTGTTACAGATTCCACTAATGTAGTTTCCGGTGAAGTGATTGTGGTGAAATACTTTCCGATTCACATTCGTGAAATGTTGATCGCACACTGAACAGGTCTCAATGTTATTGTAAGATTGAAGTTCATCGCTTGATAGTTGAAGCATTGATTTCGATTGACATAAGAAGCTGCCAATGTTCTCAACCTCCTCCACCATCTTCTTGAAAAAGTGTTCAATGACATTCGGTCCGCGATATATATATGGCTTATCTATCCTATCTTGCCAAACAACAACATATCCAAAACTATTTGGATCATGAAGCTGGTACGGTGTTTTGGAAGACAATTCTCGATCTGGATCGCAATAAGACAATGGTTTGAGAAAAGCCTCAAAGTCCGCAATGATGATGGCCGGATGTTCCAACAAGGCCTTGTGAATTTTAAATTCTTCGAATTCATTTGCTTTTGGCATCAACATGCGAGCCGGTCTGTTGACTCCACAGTAGACTTTATGTTCAGCAAGTTTTTGTTTGGCAATTTCTTGATTTTTGAAATGTTGGAAATTACGTTGGTCACGATCGTCGAATACGGTTAAACACCTTGAACAAACTTCTATTTGTGCACATTGCTTGGTTGTTTGGCTTCTGACTAAGCGAGAGCGTGAACGAATTAGCGTGTAATGATAAACATGATCGTCAGCAATGAGAAGCAGATTGATTTCCACAGCTTCGTCATCAACAATATTAGTTATCCTAACAGGACGCACAAAATTCTTAACTGAAGTATATGAATATACATTTATCGCTAATCGTTTTCCTTCTCTATTTCGTGCCCTGTTTTCAAACTTTGCTATGTCGGAAATAGCAACAGGGTATTCGATGCCTGTCATAGCATATTCAATCTCATCGATATATTTCTTATAGTGACTAACTCGTGGCGGATGATCTATCCAATGAACCGGGTGAAGCGCTGCTAAAATGCACCACATAAAACACTTATTGTCGGTGTTATGAATGTTCAGCACAGCTCTTTTATGCAGAATTTCTACCGGAAGTGGAACGTAGCTCGAAGCAGAAAAAGGTGTAAATTTGTTTACATAAGCGATTAACCTGTGAGGACTTCCGCATAGAGACCAACCTGATCCCTTAGCCTCGAACTAATCGTGTTTCCTAATCAAATCACTTGTAAGATTAGAATAAAAAAACGTTCAAATTATCAATGTCTGCCAAATAAAGAACTTGGTTTCTCGTTTTGTGAAAGAAAACAGTTCTTGTACCATTGGGTTTCTCATATTCACAAATTAGATCAACATATACTTTTATGCAGTTGTTTTCTAGTTTATTTTTCAGAATATTTATGATAGGTGTTTTAATTTTACTCAAGAAACTAGAACTATCACAGCGTGGGTTCGAAATAAAACAGAAATCCAAGAGTTGGTTGTTGAATGCAGATCTAATCGGCTTTTGGTTATTAGACATCTTAATTTGTTTAGAAGTAGAAGCTTCAGTATCAGGATGATCAATTTTTCTTTTCAATATTCCATGTCCGGTTGATTCTTTGCAACTTTTCATGTGTTTACTTAAATGTGCAATGCTAATTATTTTTTCACATTGAGTACAAGGCCTAGTAGGTAACAAACGATTTATTTTCGAACCTGCTTCGCAACATCTTGCCCTATGCTTGCTAATATTACTTTTGGAGATGAATTTTCCACAAATGACACATTCGATGAAAGTAGGTTAATGTGTTGAAACCAAGGACGTTTGTTGCCGACTTGTGCATGCCATTTATACGAGTATGTATTGGTATTGTGGAGTTGCTAGGTGCACCAATCGTCCCATTGTAGTTCTTTGATTTTGACCCGTGGGAGGAGGTCAGTGTACGGCAGGGTAGCATCGGGGTAACAGTTTCTTTCGTTCTCGCTTGTTTAGCAATTACATCAACGCGATCTTGATATTTATTGAGGTCACTGTGGGCGCGAATATATGTAAAGGTCGCTGACAGACCCTGTTGTTGAAGGTCTAGCATGATTCGGAGAATAAGATAGGGAAATACCGTTAACTTGTATGCTGCCCGACCAGTTCGTGATAACGCTTGAAGTACACTCAATGCGTCCGTGAGAATTAAAGAGTGATCGAGTCGTAACTGCAGGGCAAGTTGTAATGCTTTATATATAGCATAACATTTCGCCGAGAAGATAGACCAGTGACGTGCGGTGGCGTCGACACTTGGGGTAGCAGTCAGTGGCATGCTCAAAGGGGGGTTGGTTTGGGTCACAGCCCTCCCCCCTTTAGGACCCAGTATTCCTAAAAAAAGAAGAATGTCAATAACAGGAAAATATTGCAAAATGATGAATGAGTACTAAAAAGTACATGTTACCCCCACCCACATTAGAAAATAAAAAACGATTTGATTTGACTACTAAGCGAGAGATCCTGGGTTCGAATCTTGGCTTGGCCATGGGTATTCTTTGTATGTGTCCCTTCATCAATTTTATCGTATCGTCTTCGCGATTAGCCAATAGTGGCGGAAAAGCGAAGTAAAATAAATCAAACCAACAACAATATGAACACGCGTTCTCTTGCCCAAATAAATACATCCTATTTATGACTGTTAGAGGCCAAGAGTAGTATATTTAAATAAAACACTACTAAAACGAGAGTGAGAGAGAGCCTGAGCACATATTTGTACTTTAATCATTATATATTCCATATTAAAAAAACAACAAAAACAAGCATTATTGTCTGCACATAACACGTTCCCATTTCATAAATAATAAAACTACCTCCCATATTATACATACATATTGTACAACGTGTAAAAGGTTGTGTAAATACAGAGAACATAAGTACTGCAGAAAATTTTACCCTGAGTTCTTTAGAGGATTTACAAAAAAAAATCTATGAGAAACCAATCCCCTATCTGTCGTATAGGAGATAGACTGGGGGACCTGGAAGCCTGGGCTTTCAACCATTGCAGCGGGGGCGAGGGGACAAGGGAGGTAGAGGTAGAAATCTTCCTTTTCCCTGGGCCGGCCGTTTCTACCTAGAAACTGGTCAGGCGGAGGAAGAGCGAGCTAGGGTATCCAGCCAGCTTTGCCCGCGGATCACACCGATGGCCGAGAAGCGCGTGGGAAAGAAAGTGTTGCATATGAACTGTGGCTTTAACAAGACAATAAATATTGTGATTTGAATATAATTCGAGATGTGAGATTGATTGATCTATCTCTGCTAGACTAGCTACTCCTCAGTGCACGTCACTGAGATAGACATATCGGATGGGAGGGAAAATTATCAAATGATGTTATGAGATGGTACGTAAAAAGCGCATCCCACACCGTCTGCAGACTTCGACCCGTCAGTATAAATAAAAGTTGATGTGGGCCACAATTCTCTATAATTTTCATGTCTACCATGATCTTCATATTGTATCTCTACTCGGGGTTCTGTGGGAATATTCAGTTGATATATAAGTGGGTCCGGATGGGTAAAGGTTTTGTGGTAAGCTTCGGGGTCAATATTGTAACATTAAGAAAAGAAAAAAACGTTTAGTGGAGGGAGGGGGGGTCGGGAGGCTAAACCATTGTCGTTGAATCGCAAATGGATGAGCGTGTCGCGCCCACGATTTGAACAAATATTGCACGGTAAGTTTGATACGTCGGTGTGACAAAACAGTTGTGACATTTTGTTGTGACATTTTGAGTAGTCTTGTATTAATGGTGCCGAATGTGTTCGGATGTTTTTTTCTTGGATGTGTTGCTATGAACTTGGAACTGCTTAAATGTTTCTTTCCCAAGTCTACCTTTTGGTAATAGTGATTCATGTGGTAGAGGGAGGGAGTGGATATTTGATTTTTGTTACTTACCGTTGCTTTTCTTCCACTTCTAGCTAATCGCAACAATGAGCGATGACGTGAAATTGATGAAGAGACACTTACAGTGCCGCAACCACAGGGGGGCAGGGGCCATATCCCCCCCCCCCCCGACCTTGGACGGAAGTCCATTCTAGGGGAAATAAACATTGAAGTAAAAAAATCAAGACTAGGAGAATCTGAGAATAGCAGGACAATTGGATACTAATGATGGAATTAGTTTTTACGTGTTCCTTGCATTTTTCTTACAGACGGCCAAGGGTACTTGCAAGGGGCACTGAGGGGCAATTACCCCCCCCTCGATTTCAAATTTTCTACAAATAAAAATACATTTCGTAAAATTTTCTTGATCGCTTCGCTCGCAATCTCAACTATTCTTATAGTCAAAGTTCAGAGCCATAGCTATATCGGTCGGTGGGAGTCGGCCCTGGGAGCCAAACGATCTATATTGAAACATAATATTAAGGAGAATTCCATAGGCGCCCCGTAAAATTATTTGCGCCCTATCAAAACAATTTCTTTCTATGAAATATTAATGATGACACTGTAATCCAAGAAGTCATTGATCAATCAAGGGATTCCTATGTAACCTTTATTATTTAATTAATTCGATTTTGCTTGTACAACACAACACAATGGTGTTGTTGGATTCTCATTAGATTCGTTTGTGCGTAGAAATCTTGCATACTGGAAGCTAGAGGGAATCATTATGAAGCATGATTTATAAAGGGCTCCCTTAATCAGTTCTGCAGAGAGGTCCAAAGCTGTTGTTGGTCATCAATTAACATTATCGACCTGTAAATATCAAGTAGGGTGGAGGCACAAGTGGTTCTCATCCCACTTTAAACTGTAGGTCCAGTCCCAATTAGCCTTACTGTGCATAAAGGGGACTTAAAACACCAAATCAATCAATTACAATATCAAGTAAGTACAGTTCCTATCAGCCTATTTATGATAAACTTTATATTCTTTGGCAACCTGGAAAGGTCATTATCGAAATATTGCTCTTTGATGTTGCTCGAAGTTTTTTTGTTCGTTGCAGTTTCAAGATATCATCCCTTTTCTGTTACTTATAGCTTTTGGGGGAGGGGGCAAGTGCCTCTGTGTACCCCACCATATCTGCCAATGCGACACAATATATTAATTTGCCCCTCTAGGATTGATTTCGCCCCCCACCCCCTACAAAGAATTCCTAGCTACGGGCCTGTATATATCGTCAAAATATCGTGACTATATATCGTCGACACGATATGTATCGCCAAATATCGTGACAATATATCGCCGACACAATATATATCGTCAAAATATCGTGACGATATATCGTCTAGTTGAAATCGCCTGGAAGATATTTTTTCAACACCAGTAAAAGTAGTCAGCAGGCAGTGAACTTAACGCGTACTCACCCTGCCGTCCCTGTAGTGAAGAGCTGGCTGCAGACTCACTGCAAATGAGCGTCATGTCCCAGCGCGACACGTAAGTGACCAGCGTGAAGAGAAAGAGGAAGAGAATTATGCACTTTAAGTCGGTGAAACACTTGAGCACTAATGAGCTACGTCGTAGCATGGCTGTTTCTCAAGCTCTAAGTGGCCGTAACGCTGTCCTTGGTGTCGAGACACAAACCGTCAATTTTTGTGCCATGCGTTGTCATGTGACGCATATGACGCTGCTTCTTACCTCATATTCAAGTTCCGGCATTTAAGGACGCTGTAATCAAAGGTTTCCGATTCGACTCTTTCCGGTTTTCGTATCCGACTTTAAATTGTAACTCTAACTAACGTTCCGGCAATCCTAAACCCAAAGTTTTATGCCTAAAAAAAAAAAAAAAGTTTTTCACTTGTCCCTATCCTGGGCACAACTTCCCATCATTATCAATTTCCTTCAGGTCCATCTTAATATTTTCGTTCAATAAATAACCCAGTCCGTAAGGGCCTTGGCCAGTCTCCCTCCCACGATCCTACCAGAGGTGAGGAAATCTTTAACCAGTAATAGGGTGACGTGGGGTCAGCACGTCGAACCCTGAGCCGTTACCGGAGATTTCCGTGACCGGGTTACGCTACTCACTCGTAGCTCCCCAATTTCCTCACGATGGTGGGTTGCCAACGGTCCTATACACAGGCCGAATATCAGTTTCAGATTTTCGGGATCTTGAACATCGGGAAATATCAGACGGTTTTGAATTAAAAAGTGCTTTAGTGAGGAAAATTGCTTGGAAATGTGTTTTTACTGTTACATATGCAGAAATGGATTGGATTGGATTGATTTGTTGTTTTTAAGTCCACTTTATGCACAGTAAGGCTAATCGGGACTGGACCTACAGTTTAAAGTGGGATCCGAACCACTTGTGCCTCCACCGGGTATCGAACCCGGGACCCCTTGATTACAAGGCGACGACGCTACCACTGCGCTATCGGGGACGCCTATATGCAGAAATGCATATGTGTATGTCAGTAATAACCAGCATTGGGCGATATATCGTCCAGACGATATCAACTAGAAGATATATCGTCACGATATTGGGCGATATATATCGCGTCGGCCATATATCGTCACAGAAAATCTAGAATTATCGTTCAAAAACATAGTTTTTTTCAATATCTTACACACAGCCCATCTTCCCACTATACCTGAAGACGAGAAAATATTACTTTGGCTTCGGGTCGTAAATCAGATGAACGAATGAGATATCTGTTCTTTTTGAGCAAAATAGGTAATATCTGCTGCACTCTTAACTGCAAACAAATTTGTGAAAATTGTAGTTTTACCAAACTTCAGAGGGGGCCCTGCCTAGCTACGGCCATGGCTAAATAACAATAACTATATATAATATATTAAGTGTCGTCTCCTTGTCATCAAGGGGTCCCGGGTTCGATATCCGGTGGAGGCACAAGTGGTTCGGATCCCACTTTAAACTTTAGGTCCAGTCCCGATTAGCCTTACTGTGCATAAAGTGGACTTAAAAACAACAAATCAATGATATATTAAGTATTCTGTGGACTTTGATTCATGCTCCACTGTAGCTCTACCAAAGAGAAAAGACGGTCTCGTCGAATTTTCAACCCGTGTGTGTGCTTTGTTTGCCACGTAATGCTGCCCCTAGCAGTGGCGTGGCGTGACTTTTTCAAAAGTGTTACCGGCTATCAGTACGACAATTATGCCTGATATACGTTATCACCCCCCGTAAAGAAAACAAATCTTCGAGCTAGATATTTGTTCATTTCGTTCTTGTTTTGCAATCAGCACAGTGATTTAGCCACAAACACTCGTGAGACAGTTACCACGAAAATCCAATGAATAGGGGTAGACCCTTGTCAATTCTTCATCTGTCTCCGTTTGTTTACAATGAGGTGCGAAGAGGAAGAAGAAAGACCATACTTTTCTCGGGACAGTTTGACGTTTGTGTGGTGAGCACTGAGCAGACGACAGACCTCCGCTCCTTTGTGGAAGGGAAGCCCAGCTGTACGTAACTACTGTTGTTGCTAACTTAGTATTTTGGAGCAAGGTTTGTCCAAATCACACCAAGGAACTATATTTTCGTCTATTACCTAACTGGTCTCAGTTGTAGTTCAATCCCCTTGGCTTTGCAGTCTACCTCCAGTTGCTTCACAGAAATGGTTTTCCTATTTTACGCGGGATTTAGATCTTTTCAGTGTCACCTAGCGGCAGGGATGTGAACTTTCAGCTTAACAAAACACACGCGCACAAACTACTTGCGTCCCTCGATCGTTCTGAACTGGTCTCATTAACAAAAGTTCAATAGTGTACTTCCAATATTTTTTTGTATCGCCTCACGTATTTATGAAACACCTGGCATATTAAACGACGAACGAAATATTTAAATATCGGTATTAAAATACATTTCGAAAATTTGGCATTCAGCAGGTATTCCCAAGGGAGACGTAGCCCGTCCTCTCCCCTTCCAGAGTTACATGGTCTATCCGCAAACCATATCACCTCCCTCCCTCGTTCGTTTTTTGAAGGACACTGTTCGTTTGTAGCTTCTTACTGAACGTGAAGCACAGACCTTCTTCCAAAATATTTAGGGATATACCGAGTGGCCAGAATTAAAGTTAGCCAACTTAGAGCTCTCTGTAGCCTGTTTGAGGTATCGAAGAACTCTGAAATTTGGTGAATCCACTATGCAGACCATGTGGAAGAGGATGGCGATATAAAAAATAGTTCAATTTTCCGCCACCAGGTTGAAATGTGGCGCTGTACTTCCGTGATGGGTTGTAAAAATGACGTAAACTGCTCCAATTGGTTATGGATTTGCCTTTACCTTGCAATCTTGCAATAAACGAGATATTATTTTCTCTCAACTTCCAGCCACTAACAAATGTCTTTCTAATTAATAACTCAGCAAACACTTAACGTGATTATTTGTACAACCCATCATAGAAGCGTCAAATTTCAACCTGGTGGCGGAAAATTGAACTTTTTATCGCCATCATCTTCCCCATGGTCTGCATAGTGGATGCACCAAATTTCAGATTTCTACGATACCTCAAACAGGCTACAGAGGGCTTTGAGTTGGGTAACTTTAATTCTGGCCACCCGGTATTATATATACACATAGCATTCCCTGACATTCGCTACGAGACTCGGCGGCAAACAGCCCGGTGTCAGGGCTTGTCTTTCCCGGTGAACGGGGTCCGCAACAGTAGCTAGAGTCGGCTATTAAAATTACAGTTTTCATATTGTGTACTAACACTGACTACAGAAGGTGTTGAAAATGATGTCCCTCTGCTGCAACACATTCCTGGCATCACATAAGAAAATTGGCATTCACACGTGCAAGTTCGTCTACTGTAATTCTCCCGATTCTTCGTACAATACTCTCTTTTAACTCACGGATGGTGTGCGGATTGTCTTTGTATACTTTATTTTTTAGATTTCCCCATTTTTCTTTCCACTTTTGTTCAGAACCGACCTTGTTACTCTAAACTTTTTTACGAGGTTTAATATAGTGGTTCTATGTGGAAGGGGAACACCAGGAAATTTGGTTGCAAAACGTCGTCGCACTTCTCCACAATTCCTCTTTCCGAAGTAACAAGATAAATCCTTTGTTGTAATGTAAACTTTCGTGGTGCCATATTAAGCCACAATCTTCAACACAAGGACACGACACAACACAACTTCCTAGGGAGGATTATACTGGCGTCAGTCTACAACGTCAACAGAAAGGGAAAGAAAGCGAAGGCAGGGAGAGCGAAAAAAGACTGTAGTGTCCGACTGTCGCGGACCCCGTTCACCGGGAAAGACAAGCGCTGACGCCGGGCCGCTTGCCGCAGAGTCTCGTAGCGAATGTTATATATAATGGAATTATATCATTTCTGGTAATGTGGAGGCTGGGGGTGAGTTACGTTAAGATGGAGTAGCAGTGACGTATACTGGTTTTAACGAGTGGGTAATATCCGTCCCTTGATTCAACCACCCGCTCCTGAAGTCCCCATACAGGATTTATGAATATATATGTGGAAAATTTTATCTTTCTGTTGCGATGAGTGATGATATGATGAAATTGATGAAGGGACATTTACAAAGAACATCCATGCCCAGGCCGGTATTCGAACCCTGGACCAATGGCCTCGTAAGGAGCTGTGTTAAGCACTCCACCATGGAGGTCGGTATAATTTCTGGAATTTTGAGTTTAATTTTTAATTTATTTAATTATCTTCATCTTCTATATTGAAGGTTTTCCCTCTGACAAATTCCGTTGAAATAGGAGAGATAAGGAAGACAGAAGCAAATGTAAAATGAGAATAAACATGAAATTGGTTTACAAATGTTATTCAGATTTCCCTGTTTCTATTGCACTTTCAGATGTATTATCCCTACTTCCCCTTTTCAGTACGTAATTTGTGAACAGAGACTTCCCGTTCCCGAGAAATTTCCCTGTCGTAAAACACACAGCTCCTACGATGCAAAGGCCATCGGGTAAGAGTGGCAGAAGAGGGGTCAGCCGAGGGAACGGGAAAGGCTCCAGGGCGCCTGAGAAGCAGTGTTTTCTTCCTCTTTCCCCTCCCACCCGCAAAGGGATTTAAAGGGAGCCGGAGGAATCACACCCTGCCGAGATTCCACGAGCTCGAGAAAGGTTCCCGGACATTCAGCGGCAAACGGTTCAAAACATTCGAGCGCTGGAATCAAAGAAATGTATGAATCAAAGACTGGTTCCAAAGAAATAAAAAATATATTTATATTTTTAAAATTATAGCCGGGTCATCTCCGATTACCTAGATGACCCAGAGTATACGCCGCTGTGGAGTAGCACATTAAAGACTTCACCCAGAAAGTGGAGTGTACTGCTGGTTGGCCACACCTGATTTAAATAACGACTTTGTATTATTTCTCTACTCTTTCCACCCTGGGAAAAATGATCTGGCTTGGGCCATTCGTTAATTAATGGAATTTCCTGTGTATAAAAATCTAGATATTAATGGACTAAACTTGATAATGCAGAATATCTCTCAAACTTTTCATGATTCAAGCACTCAAATTTGAGTTGCGCGACTTCTGAATCACTCTGTACATTGATTGTACTTGCTTACTTTCAGATTTCACAGTGCCGAAAGCTGAAGATGAGCCGACGTGTCAGTTCATGCAGGTCGACCCAATGGACGATTCCATCAAGCACCTTGTGAAGTTCACCGGCGTGCTCTCGTGCCCTAAGCCCCGCCCTCTGACGTACAGAAACGGCTCCTTCCTGCGCGTCGATTCCACCCTCTTTGGCCAGTACAAGGTGGAGGACCCCAAATTGCTAGACTGCTGCTGGAGAAAGATCTTCAGGCCGCCGGTCGACAACAATAAGAAGGATGTCATTTGGGATGAAGAAGTTAGGTAAGAATACTTAAAAGTTGCTTAAATGTTAAAAATATTCCACTTTGAAATGTCGTTCCTCAAGGTGGATACATAAAGATGCGTCAATTATGGATATTGAATGGTATTGGCTGACGAGAAATGACGCCACTGGGGGTGGGCTATGTATCTTTAGTCCTAGGCGCGTGTGCATGTTCCTAGTTCTGCTTAACCGATTTTGAAATTCTCTTGTGTGGGAGCTGACGGTGCGACTGGTGGGGGAGGGAGATCTTAATCTTCATTTTATAATGTTACAGGCGCGGCTCGTGCATAATTTTCCTGGGGGTTCACCAAAATTATGAAAAGTGGACTTACCTAAACCTTTTGAGACACTACACGCTTTGGTTCGTAGAGATAGTACTGGGGAAATTATCAAATTTTGGCCGGTAGATTACTGACAAAGTTGATTTGCTTTATGTTCAGATAACAGTGACAGCACCAAGGACTGTATGTGTAGGGGGCGATCATTTTAATTTAAGATTTTCGTATGGTATTGTATTTAGGGGTATCTCAGAATTCAGAAAATATTCTCGCCTCAATTTTGCCTCTTCCACTCTTGCCAACTCTTTTCTGGTCCCACCACTGTCAAATAGACTATATTATTGAAACTGGATCCTGAACCTACAGTTAAAAAATACAAATCTCTGCCTGCTAAAATGAGTATGTATCAGTAATCGAACCAAGACCCCTTGATTACAAGATAATTCTTATATAACTATTCGAAAGTATATCGCTAAATCAAAGCGATTAGATTCTATTCTATGCAATATGTTAACTTCTCGCACAGCAACAACTACACTCCTTCCAATACACAATCCACCTCATTTCACTCAACGTATCACTATGCCATATATATTTCAATCACCAGCCATGCACTTCAAAACAAACTAACAAGTATGGAGACAATGACACGTAACAAAGTTAAATACGCGCGTCCCTTCGAACACCCTCTCGCGCTAGAGTATAACTGATCGCACGAAAGCCAAACAACTTTTTGGTCGTCTTCTGACGTAAGTGCGAAATGCCTTCATTGTTAGGTTATGCTTGAATAAATAGCAAATATTACATTTTTGGTCAAGCACGGTAAGCCCCGAAAATTGAGTGTATATATTCTAAGACAACTAAACCTAAAAAGCCTAACATGTCAACGAAAGCATTTAGTCTGACGTAAGAAGACCAAAAGGTTGTTTAAGTCTTGTCCGATAAGCGACCCCTCGCCCTCGCGCTATTTTTGACTTTTCGGCTCCTTCCACCTGAAGTGTTTCCATCTTAAAGATGAAAACTCTGAATGTGTAGGCAAGTTGTTTTCTATCATATTTATCTTATTTGTCCCATCATCTTTACTTCTAGCTTTCGTTGGGTGTTACCCAGTGATGTGCCGTAGACTATAAGTTTACGTCTACATGCGTTGTCTACACGTAATCTACGCGTAGATTACATTGGGTTGTAGTTTACATAGACTACGTAGACAATCTAAAGTGCATTAAAATTAATTTTCAAGGATTTCATGAAAGGAAAGTGACATTTTCAACTATATTGGTTCCTAACGAAATGAAAAGAATTCTATTTACAACAAAATTTCTCTTCTCTTCTATCATCAACCATGGAAGAAGATAAATCGTATGCAAAAAACAACAACAGATGGCAGTCGTGAGGCAAGAGTGGTCTTTTCCCCATAAAACACTAGAATTTTTCCTATCTTAGGTTTCTTCCTAGGTGAGAAATTGTTCGAATTTGGAAGGAAGAGTATGAAAAGTTCTCCTCACACATCAGCAACTGATACGCAGTATAATTTTCTTTTAATTCCACGGCGCCCTTTGCTAAGATATCACCTTTCGCCACGTTGTTTACATAGATTACGTAATCTACGTGTATTAAATAGTCTACGTGTAGAATGTAGACTATCGTTGTTTACGCGTAGACGCACATCACTGGTGTTACCTCTACATTTGTATTACACCCTCTTCATTAATCTAATAAGTCTTGTAAAATATAAAAATACAAAGAGAATGCCAAATGAATTCAAATTGAAACACATAGTGCAACACTGGAAGAGAGAAGAGCGTGATTCACTCCAGCTCGCTGGTGATCCTACGAACTGCGCATGTCCGTTTTGACGAGACGGCCTTCTTCCAGTCTCAGACTGCATGTATTTTCGCCATATGTACGCGTCGAGCTTCTGCTAGCCGTCCTAAGCTTTTAGCATGGTAGGGGTTGCCTTGCGGAGGTTCAGTGGAGACTTTGCACGAAACGGAACTAGAGGGGACCTGAGTGGCTCTGGCCCGCGGTTTCTTCTTCTCACTAAGAGAATTTGCCACTCTACGCTTATGAACATCTCAGTTATTGTTTATTTTGTATATTACTGGGGGTACACTGCACATTTGCGCTATACAGCCAACCGCGCCTGTAATGTTATTAATTATAAAATACAATTAATTACTAAATATTTATGGAAAACATTATTATCAAAACTCCACAAAAAGAAGTCACACGCTGTAAGGTCCCGTGATCTTGAGGACCAAAACATTGCACAAAATACTATGAGTGATTTGAGAGTCATCTAGCCGCAGGGATATGAACTCTCAGCTTAACAAAACATGTACACGCACAAACTGCTGCGTTCCTCGATCTTTCTGGACTGGTTTAATTAACGTAAAGTTCAATAGTTTACTTGCAATAAATATTTGTAGGCCTCAATTATTTATGAAACATCCTGTATTTTGTTCTTGCACATGTTTAGAGTATTTATCGATTACAGTGTATGTGATACACGCAAGTTTCAAATATGTGTACTAACATATTCTAATTTCCTTTCAGAACTACGGCATGTCAGGACTTCAAGGATGAAGTCGAAGCCAATGAAGAGTTTGTTCTAGTCGAGTGCGAATACAAGAACAAGACTGTCTACAAGCACGCACATGCTACAGTTGTAAAGAAACTGGACACAGATTCCAACGTGACCTCCAACAAGACCAAGAGAGCGCTTCTGACAGCAGGAGCTGTGGAATTCTTAGTCTACAATAAAGTTGGAGACAACACGTTGCCTAACCTCGTGGCCATATTCACTGGGTATTCTCTTAACGACATCGAGAAGTCGTGTTGGCCGAGACAAAATGAGACGTTCGACGATTGTCCCTTCATTTGGAAGAACTTCAGCACGAAAGGCTACCGGACGATGTACGTGGAGGACCAGCCAGACATAGGAACCTTCAACTACCACAATTCTTGATTCAGGGAGAAGCCGACCGACCACTACGGAAGACCGTTCTTCTTGTCGGCCGACAAGTACGTGAAAAAGACGACCAGAAACAACATGTACTTGTGTTACGGGCCTTCACCGACCACGGAAATACTCCTCAACTACACCAGGGACTTCGTGAACGCTTACAGAGACTCTACATACTTCGCTGTGAGCTGGTCGTCAACGTTGAGTCACCAGGACATGAACGATCTTGGAAAAGCGGATCGCTTCTACGTGAACTTCTTCAGGGACGCGTTCGAGTCAGGGGTGCTGAACAACACCATCATGCTGTTCTTTAGCGACCACGGCATGAGGTGGGGGAAAATAAGGGAGACGTTTATCGGGTGGCTGGAGAACAGGGTGCCGTATCTGTTCGTCTGGGTTCCGCCGAACATTCGCGAGCGTCACCATGACATTTACGACAATCTTGTTGGCAACACGAGGACTTTAATATCCCCCTTCGACGTTCACGAAACTCTCAAAAGCATCCTTCACTGGGACGCGGAGCGAGGTCCACAGAGGACTAGTGCAACGACTTGCGAAAAGTGCTACAGCCTGTTCGAAAAGGTGCCCAAGAACCGGACGTGCGACGACGCATCCGTGGACGAGGAGTGGTGCGCTTGCGTGTCCAGAACTCCAGTCCCTACGGACAGCCCGGACATCCAAAATATAGCCTCCATGTCCGTTTCCAAAGTGAACACGATCGTGAAATCATCGAAGGGTTGTGCTCAACTCGCACTGAAGAGCGTCGTCTCTGCCAGGACGCAGCTGTTCTAGAAGCAAGATGTGAATGTGCAAGAGTTCATAGTTGAATTCTCAACCATCCCAGGGGATGCCGTGTTCGAAGCGATGGGGAGGCGGAGCGGGAAAACGCACAAGATCTCTCTGGTCGGGAGCCTCAACCGGGTCAATGAATACGGGAACCAAAGTTAGTGCGTCGATGACTTCGTCAAAAAGCAGTTTTGTTATTGTAATTGGAACTAATGTTCTTTCCAGATATTATTATGTATATGGTTGTCTTGTAACAAGGCAGACGGCTGATTCCAAGCCAGATGTATTAAGTTACATAAATATGTATTTTTCCAGCATAAAGAAGCATGTGACAGTAATTTTTACTGGAACCTAATTCAGAGGGGTGCAGATTGTTCTAGGAAAACTACGGCCTCCCCGGTGGCGTCATGGTAACGTCGTCGCCTTGCAATCAAGGTGTCTCGAGTTCGATACCCGGAGGAGGCACATAGTGTTTCGGATCCCACTTTAAACTGTTAAATCCAGTCCAAATTAGCCTATCCCTCCATCCATCCATCTATCCAACAAATCTTCCATTGAGAATGCAAATGTCCCATCTCCAAATTGTAAACCAATGGAGATATTTTGGCTGTAGTCTATTTAGAAAGCAATTGTTTAATCTCTGCTTTCGTCTGATGCCTACATACAACCAATATTCATATACTGAGAGTCTTTTTGGTCCATGTACAGAATTTGGAAGCATCCACGAGAACTCAGCCAATGAAACCTTACAACAATTTCCTCAACCAACCACAAGCGCCATCCGAATATGAGACAAAACACTTGCATTCAAACCTCATTCGCTTGTGGGAGATGCTTAGCAATAGTACTTAATGGTCCTCGGTTCTTACTTTTGTGTTTAACAGACAAAAATTTAGACTAATAGTGGAATCAAACTAGTTGATTGATTTCCAACAATATGAATTATTTATTTTACTTTGCTACCGAATGACAAATTTATAATGGAATTGTTTCATCCCCATCTCGTTTCCAGAATGGAGTGTTATATCTGGAAGATAGAAGATTAATTGCTCTATCTGAAATTTCAAATATTAATTACAGCATAAGTGCCTCACCAAACAAATACTTATTTTTAGAGAGTTATAACACCATTAAGCCTTGTTTCTATGATATGAAAATCTCAATATGCTGACCAAGGCAGAAATTTACTTTATTATAAAACATAAACTACACGTAATGTTTCAACCTAGCAAGGTCTTTAGACTCTGCACCAAGTACAAATGCTTAGAGAGGCTTCAATATATCAGCCTTTGCAATGATACAAACTTTCATCGCAATGGTGACAAAGGGCCAATAAATATATCATGTCAAACTTTAAAGGGCTCTCCTGGCAAATGAAAAGTTAGACATAGAACCTTTACATTCTCAGTGGATTACATACAGTATGTAACATTCTTATTCGTACACACGGATTTTCAAAGAAAATGCTTTAATATCTGAAAGGAAGTACTGTCTTTTGAAATTGTTTCTTTACAATTCAATAACTAATATCATTAGCAACATAAAATCTTACCCAAATTCTGTATAACCAATGACAATAATAAATTAAATGAAACTGAACGAGAAACATGCAATTTTTTGTACAACTTTTGTATTCGTACACTTAATAACATAAAAGAAAAAGTATATTCAGAGCAAATTGACTGAAAAGTTCTAATACTTTGATGCGTATCCTCTGGCTTTAATAACTGCTTGACACCTGTTCTTCATAGAACTAACCAGTTTCCGACATGTTTCAGAGCTTATTTTCAGCCCCAAATCATTAATGACCCACCACCGTGTTTAACTGTTCGAACTGTGTTAATGTAATCATTGTCATTATTTGATTTTCTCCAGACCCTATTTATCCCATCTGACCCGTATATATTAATCTTGGACTCGTCTGACCATATGACACAATTCCAAAATTCCTGGTCCTTGTGGATGTGCTCTTTCGCGAATGAAAGTCTATTCCTGCGATTCACCTTATTTATATACGGCCTCTTTCTTGCCATGATATCCATGCTTTCACAAGGCACGTCGGACAGTTTGATCGGACATCATCTTGCCAGCAACATTTTCTACTAACGGTCGTAGCTGAGGAACACTTAGTTGGGATTTTTCTCGCACTCTTTTTAAAATAAAGCGTTCATCACATTTATTCAACCGTCTCTCTTTTGGTTTTATCGGCACATTCTGTGTTGAACCTTCCTCTCTAAATTTGTTTACTATGTATTGAATGTGTTTACTATGTATTGAATGTGTTTACTATGTATTGAACTGTGGAGTGCGATTTATTGACTGTTTGTCCAATTTTTCTTAACGAATAACCTCTAATGGCCAAATTTATAATAACATCCTTCAGATCGGAACTAAGTTCCTGCACCTTGCCCATTTCGAACACGCTGATAGATAGACGATAGGCCTACAACAATACCTTAGCCACTGCTGAAATATGTAACAATTAACAACTAACTCTCTAGCCTTCTTAAACTCGAAGGTTCATGGGTGCAGCAACACAGGCCTTCCCTATCTTGAGCAAAATCTATATACTCTTTTCCATCCCTACCGATTTCCTTTAGGTCAATCTCAACGTTATCCCTCCATCTTCGTCTTGGCCTTGGTCTTGTACAGTTAATGAGATAGTTAAGTATAAATTAGATGTAGTAGTGTCCAGGAAGTTAGGTGACCAGGAGAAGGGAATTGTAAAACAATTAACAAACACAAGTGAAAAATCATTCGTGACTATTAATGGTTCAGTAATCAAATATTTACAGCCGCGGTAGCTCGGTCGTCGTCGACATCCGTGGCGGAGTGGTTAGCACAGCGCGCTGAGACGTTAGGGGTTCCGGGTTCGAATACCGGATAAGACATGGATATTGTGTATGTCCTAATGAGAAAAACTAAAAAGTGAGAAAAACCGATAAATGTAAAAATTGAGAAAAGAGTAAAAAACGGGGGTAGGTGGGTTAGGCGGACGGTAAGTTTGAAATGGTCACATCTTCGGTCTTACAAGTTCAATAGCTCTTTTTCTGCACGAGTTGGGGTTTCCTTTCATGAAAATATGCTGGGTGTTCTTAATTAACATAAATGTTATCATAAGATTTAATGGCCTAGGTTAGAACCAATGTTCTAAGGTGCTTAGAAGCCCAAGGCAATACTTTAGTTTACTGACTGGTAACCACGCTTGTTAAAGGTCCACGAACAATAAGTCTTTGGGGTCCACGTGCAGTCACTTACGAGCCACTGTGAAGGCCTTTCCACCCAACTGCCTGCGAACTGAGGCCATTCTCCAACTTTATCCTCATTAGTAAACTTGCTGGTGTGTTAAGCATGCACAGAGATATTGAATTCTCATTTGCAGAGAAATGTCTGTAAGTTTTAGGCTGACAGAGGGCAAGAAACCACTCCTCTTCACTGTGTAGGAGGCGCCATCTTTAAAATACCAAAAAATGGCATTTTGAAGCTCACTTGATCAGTGTTGCAGCCTTGAGGTCGTTTTGTAAATAACAGTTGATACCTCATGTAAATTTGACCTGTACACAGTCTGCCCTACAATTTTATTTGGCTTTAAGATTTTAATTTGACTGTTGTAATAAATATACTGCATTGCCGATGTTTACAGAACTTTTTCTACCAAAGTGAGAGAGACTTGCTGGGCGACGGTGGGCTGTGGCAGTCTTGGTGCTCCCTCCACGCAAGTAAGCTGCATGTGCATGTAGAATTTCCTAACAACAAATTGTGCTTTCTCCTTGTACTATTTTCCCCTTGATGATGATACACACACTTGGACCGAATAAAGGTGACGAATTGGGAAGAGCATTTCAATTTTCTCCGTCTTGATTGCACATAACTACAAGGTGTTTTTTTAATTACTCAACATTCATTGATAGTAGTCTGTCAGAGAGAATGTTTTTCATAATAGAAAATGATCATTCTACTTCGACAGAAGTTATTGGAGCATACATAAAACAAGCTAATGTAGCTGGACGCATTTCGGTAACAGCATTTTCACCTTTTAGAATATCACAAATTGTTTTCAATTGTTTCAAGTCCTCATTTGCACTCACTACCCGCTTGCACTTTTCCGCAACAGCTGGCCCCTTTTTTCCTGGCACTTCCATCATCTGCTGCATAGATTCCTCGTACATTTTCATGGATGTTACAAGGTGTTTTTTTAAGCTCTGTAATTGTAATTGTCTCTGGGAATGCACCATAATGTGCAAAAATAAACTTGAATAGCACAGGAGTTTTTTCACTTCATGAATTGAAGCCGCTTCATTTTCTGGAAGAGCGTCTATCACCTCACTGATTTTTTCAAGGTTGTTAGCATAATATATAGCTGCTGATATCCAGGTTCCCCATCTGGTCAAGACTGGTTGCGGAGGTAAACTAAGCTCAGATGCAACTTCCTTATTTCGGGTTCGAGAGGGAGATTTCAGAAATATCTTCTTTGTGTTCGAAATCAACCTGTCCACTTCAGCAGTCAATCATACACAAGGAAATGTTAACCGAAAGGCAATATCCTAACTGAGCATGAAATACATTTTTCTCACACTTTTCTCCTTCAGCAATGTTGAAACATGCATGAGTTCAATATTACTTAAATAAGGCGAAAATTATTCACATAATAAACGGAAGAAAAATAAATGCCAACAACGTTTTTTGGGAGAAAAATAATTTATATACATATTTTTTTTAAAAAAAATGGTCAAATTTAATTGAAAAAGGCAAAAAAAAGGCATTATAATTAAAAATAGGCAGTGGGGTCCCAAATAGGCAAAATGAAAAGGCTTCTAAAACATTCGAAACAACATGAGAAACGTATATCCGGAAAAATTTTATCAATATATGCAGTGGATAAAAAGAGGCATTTTGCCAAACTTCCGGGCTCTAGTTATAAAATTAAAATAATAGTACTAACCGGTGGCTCGACAGCCTTTGAAGGGAATTGGTCTATCTCCCTCTCACAATCCTACCTAGAGGTGTGGAGATCTTCAACCAGTAATGGGGTGACGTGGGGTCAGAGCGTCGAACCCCCAGTCGTTAAAGGAGATTTATATGACCAGGTTACGCTACTCATTCGTAGCTGTCCAATTTTCTTACGGTGGTGGATTACCACCGGTCCCATTGACAGGTCGAAAACCCAGAGACTGAACCCAGGCGGACTCGAACCCATGCTGTCCCGCAGTCGGAGTCCGACTGTTGGAAATTTTAACATTTAAATGTTTCATTGTTCGAGGATGGCATGGCCCCTTCCCTGGGCACGGGCCTGGGTCTCGGGCAGTGCTTAGAGTTGTTTCATTTAATAGCACTAATGCCACAACTGAATGCACACTACTACTACTACTACTAGTAATAATAAATGAATATTAAAATAACAATAGTTTGATTCCATTCATTTTATTTCGCTTTATAAACCAATTCGACCAATTGTTATTATTATTATTATTGCATCCAAAGTAAATATACTATAAACACAAGATGTCTCTAGTATGTCGCTCTCGTCTTCTTCAGTTTCGTTCACAATACCAGTACAGTTGTTTTCCTTCTAAAGGAAAATGAATTATCGCAGAATGTTCCTATTCATTTTAATCTGCTATTCTAACAAAAAAAAATTATCCGACTCTTGTATATTACAGAAGGGGGAAAATTGCAAGGCCGCAGATGAACCAACTACAGAAAAAGAGGCATTTCATAGCACATAACTGACAGCAATAGGAAATAATTCTCCTCCTACACGGGGTGTAAGGGGTACCTTCCAAGTAGGCGCCCAAAAGTCAACCTCACTTCCACGTAGTGCACCCTGGACTAAAGACTAACGAGGCTGTGGCGACTGGCACTGTGGCCAGTATAATTTTGTGTGTGTTGTCCTGTTTTTTGTCCTTGTGTGTGCTGAGTGCCCCTTTACAGCCTCTGCTTTTAACAGAAGTCAGAATATTTTTAGACTTTTAGTTATGCAACGTTAGATTTGTTCTTTGTAATGGTAAGGGGCTGACCCCCGTGTAATGTGAAGGGAGCAAAATAGCCTAAGTGCTGACGCTCCCACAATTTTAAATTCAAATTCAATCCTCCTACAAGCTTATATTCTGCTTCTGGGAAATCCATCGCTCTTCCGAAGCGTTGCGATTAACATCTACCAAGAGAAAAATGCGATAAACGAAACCTGTCTTGTCACCGTGAAATGTCTGGCACCTACTGACTGCTCGCCGACGGGAGATACATTTAGTACAAGAACTTTCCCTTTTCCTCTTCATCTCTTGTTTGCAAGAATTAATGTAACAAGAAATTATACAAATAAAATAGACTTCCAATGTTGTGGCAGGAACTGAGATCCGGTACCAGAACGCAGTTTTGGTGCTTCCGCCTCACTTTAAGCACTGGTACCAATACACGATAGAGGCGGATCCCACTTTAAAACTGTAACTCCAGTTCCGATTAGCTTATCTGTGCATAGAGTGGGCTTAAAACATCTCTAAAACCTGTTAAACAAAACTGTAAAAGGGTCCTAAATATATGGTAATCCGTTGCAAACTTTTGACAACAGCGCAGCCAAGCTTGCTGTCCAGGACGACGGCATTTGTCTGCAGCAGACGAAAATCGGCCATGGAATGCGATCACTGAGCTGAAGCGTTCGAAGAAATTCCAGTTTTCCGGGGATCGCTCGCAAGTGAGCCGCTCCGCATCGGCTCAGTCCTCCGAACGCAGCCCTTGGTTTTGTGCAATGTTTTGGTCCTCAAGGGGCCGGTTATATAAACATCACTAACTGGTGATCAGATTTGATCTACGATCCGGTAGTGAACTAAGTTCAAGCTTCTATCGTGTTGTATAAAGCTAACTGTCGATTTGTAGATCTTAGATCAAATCCTGATCTTGGGTCAAAGAAATACGTTTGGCAACGTGGCAAATCCAGACATGTCGCTAATGTGCCTGTGATGTTGCCAATTGTCCAGCACTGAACAGCAAACATTTTAAAGTCTGTTTCGGAAAATGCATGTATTTAATATTTGAATAAAGAATAAATCTGAGGTGCTGGATGTAGTATATATTCAAATATGTTGCAAATTTTGTAACATCACGTAAATTAGATACTAAACGGCCATTTATTGCTTGTGCACGTTCCACATTGTCCTTGACAACGAAAGCAACTATCTGTTCTCGGTTGCAAAGGGGAGAAAATATGCTTGCATAAATAGATTTTTTTTAAAAAAAAGTATGTATTTCTTTTTAATGCTAAAAAGAGATATAACAACTTTCTTGTACTCGGATTTGGAGCTTTTGTTCATGTAAGGAGATGTTTACTATATTTATTTTGTGATTACACGACAACATGTTACAGGTGGACCATTAGTTCCTGTAAGTAATATACGGAATTTTCCTTGCACTTGAATAGCCTACGTTGTGAAATGTAAAATGTGTTTGCGTTTTCCCGAATGGAAATAAATATTGAAACAACAGTGACGCTTGTCCTCTCAGATGTAAATTATTCAAAAAGAAAATAATATAACAAATAATATTCGAAATAAAATATGTGTAATTTATATATCGGGAAAGAAAGCTTTACCAACTAAAATGCAACGTGCTCGGTTCATAAAGCAGTAGATATATACACTACAACCAAAGTTACATGATCTGTTCCATTCTGCGGACAACATTGAATTGCAATAATACTTGGCTGGATGCAGTAAAGCGAAATGGTAATATTTTTATACTCCCTCTTCATCCCAACGCAAGTTTTACAATGATATCATAGCAACAAGAAAATGTAAGCGGGTCTATTTTCGGTTTGTATCAACGCTCGATTGTTCTCAAGTTACTTTTCTCTGATCGTGCAATTAAACAATGTTACAATATGCTCTTGCAGCCATTCAAGGCAAATTTCAAGAAAAAAATGCAGGTATTTCAAACAGTAAATAACAAATGGCACACGATATATGGAAAGAAAGAAAAATGGAAGAAAGATTTTATCATTGTTCACCTCGTTGTGCATGCTTCTTCTTCTTTTATTATTATGGAAACAGGATTTTATGAATTGATTCTCTCGTCTTGCCGCATACGTTCACTTGCAACACATTTGACAAGCAAATATTCGTTAGTACAGCCATGTTACAACAGCTGATCTACGGTCAATGTCTGCTGATCGGATAAAAAATCGCGGATCAACTTTGATCGCAGATCGCACGGACTGAATCTCAGTTTAACTTTTATACAACACAAAATCGGAGTTCAGCGTGACTGCAGATCAATTTTACTGGCTAATCGAGGATCAACTGTTTATTTTACACCGTGGGACTTCTTTTCGTGAGCTTTCATCAAAGACAGGATATTCGTCTCCGCATGGATATCGCAGCCAAGTCACAATAATACAAGTTAGATTGAATAGAGCAACATAAAATATCAGACTATCTTGTATAAAAATAGCCTATATGAATACAATATTTCAAATATTACAATGTACAGTGGGATCCATGAGTATTACCACAGACAAATGTATTAGGCAGACATTGATCTCAGGCAGCAAACTGGTAGGTTTTTAAAGGAGCGCCTGCAAGAAGTTCGTATATCCTCCGCTTGGGGGCGCCCGCTTTCACTTCTGGTCAAACTCGCAAACAGCAGATGGCGCTGGTAAATTTCAAGCAACTGGGGAACGGGACTTCACGGGAGACACTCCGCGGGATGTGTGTTTGCAAGGAATTGTAAAGCTAAGCGCTTATCACATTATCTGTGAATTGATCTTGGAATGTAAGTTCAGTAGATCGTGCTGAAAATCAGGAAATCTCCTGCGAAATCAGTAGACCTGGCAACATTGATGCCATGGCCCGTGGGACAGCTTCTTCGCAAACACACGTCTCGCGCACCTGTCTCCCGTGAGGTCACTTTCCCCAGTTGCTTGAAATTTGCGAATTTGAGATTAAGAAAGCTGTATCATTGTCGATATTTGTTTTAAGTTGTTGATTTCGATTCGTTTTTGTTATATGTAAGAAGATTGACTAAAAATGTCTTGTGTTAAAAATCGAAAATGAGTTTATATCAAATGTTATAAAGTGAAATAATATTTTGGGAGTTGAGTTGTATTGCTTAATTCTTGCAATGTAAGTATAATAACATTATGAAAACCAGTTGAGCGCTGAGGACTTGCAATTTAATTCTAAAATTGTGTTAGTCTGCTCATCCTTCGCGTACAATATATATATTCAGTGTGAAGTATCGTTGCAAGAAATTGGATCTAAACCACCGATTTAGAGAGTGCATTGTGCGTGCCCACCCTTCTGCATTACTCGCTGGTATTAAAGCGTTCGGGGGGAGGAACTAGTTTTTCATCCACTGCAATACGTGTATACTCTGTCCCGTTTATCTCTGGAGCAGGGCCGTGCATAGCGGCAGAGAAGGGGTAATCGCGTGGACAGAGCGAAGCAGTCACACTGCTGCAAAGGTTGGTAACAGTAGTCGCTTTCCCTCCTCCACGCAATCCCATTCCTTCAAACGTGTTCATTGGTTGGGCTGTCTCGCGTCACTACTTGCGCAGAGACTTGTTTTCGTTCGCTTCCTCCAGAGATAGTCGGGGCAGAGTGATTCATGAAAGGCAACATGATGAAAGCTTAGCAGAGAGAGATTAGCAGTGGAATACAGTTACACTGAATTTCTAATTGTGCGAGAAAGTTGTGTTGTTCAAGCCGCGTTTACACCGGGGTTGCTAACCCATGTCACCAGCAAATGTTGGTAATATTTCAAACAACGCTTGTGAATTTGTTATCAACATCTCGTGTTAGCAACAGATTTCCCGTGTTGGGAACAGAAATTTTGTTATCCACAAGAAGTCGGTAAAGATCAAACAATGTTAGCAACATTTGTTACCAACACATGTTAACACAGCCTTTTGGATGTTAGCAACATTTTCCCCGCTTCCTCTCCCGCCACCATCACGCTAGTGACAGTCAGCCTGTGAGTGCGAGATGTGTTTCGTTTTGTAATGTATTTATCATGGAAAATCTTTTGAGTGAGATGGAGTGGTCAATGGATCAAGTGCTGAACTTAGCTGAATTGTTCCGCGAGAAGCCTGTCCTTTGGGATTAAACTTATCCACAATTTAAAGACAAAAACCAACAGGTCACTTCCGGTACAATTAGCTCCTGCCCGCAGTGAAGGTCTCACTCTCACCCATAATCTTCTTGGGCCGCGTCCGAATCGGCAGCAGATGTCGCTTAGAGCACCGTTCCATCCGGGGACTCGGCCTCCCTCTGTTGTCCGAATTGGCGGCAGACGTGGAGTCGGAGGGGAGAGGTGCTAAGGAGAGACAGGTGCACAGGGAGGTGCAGTCTGGCGTTCGGAAAAGTTCGGAACCATTCGTAAACCTCCACGGATGACGTCAGACACAGGACATGTCAAAGACGAGCACAAGCAACGGCATAGGAATTCATATATACTTCTTCCGTGTTTTTGGAAATAAATTTGTCTTATAAATCGATTGAATGTTCTAGCGTGTGTGTGTAAGTAAATGTATATGTATAGAGCAGACTATATCTAGTAAACTGTGTCGCCGAAGGTTAACTATCAATATAATTAACATGTAATGAAAAGCGGGAAAGCCGGCTCGGGGGTGGAGCAGAGGTCTATTCAGAATTTTCTCTTTTAGGGGTGTAAGTTCGTGTTTATGGGGGTGAAAAGGTATACTTAGAGCCAATATAACCACAAAGTTGTCCTTTTTTAAAAACTGTGTGGAGTGTTAGGGCGAAGTTAGTGAATAAATCACTGGGGCCGAGACATTGCAATATCAAAATACCAAAATGTAAATACAAATGAAAGAAAATATACTACCATGCACGAGTTAAAATTAATTGATAAATGTGACTTACCATGTCCAGGAAAGAAGCATTAACAAAACGCCAAGAAATACACAAAAAGCACACACACTGCACTGCGCACATGTAGCAAACATAAATAATCCAAACACTATTGTTATTTCACTTCACACTCTGTTCACGCTTCATTTCAGAGTCTGGATAGATGGCTTTTTATATCCCGTGAAGCGTCAACACACACAAAATATTGAGTACTTGTTTCTCATTTGTTCTCAAAGTCAAATATACATTAATGTAAATTAGATCACAAGTTCCCGCTCCAAAGTTAGTCATGCCTGACTACAGGTTGGCATTAATTAGATAACAACCATTTTTTACCTTTCTTGAGCAGACTTCCATTGTGTTTAATTTTCGAATTTAAATGCCTGATACGAATGTATGTCCGAGTTTTGACAAATAAATCTATAATTTCCTTCTTTATCATAGCAAACCTGAAAAGTAATAATTTCCTCATTGCTTTCATTACTCCACATTCCCTGCTTAAATCACCAGGAGGATTGTATAAACAAAATGCATTTTCCATTTGTTCAATGATTTGGAAAAATTCTTCAGTAGGTTTATACAGTCCACCACGCGACACTATGTCAACCCATTTTTTCTCTTTTTGACGAACGGGAGGAAGACTGTCCGTACGAGAACCCAAATCTTTATCTAAATGCGGACACTTTTGCGCAATGAAACCTGCGATATAATATAAACCTTCCTTGGAACAGTCTTGGGCTTCGTTGTCACTGCACTCTGTTGGAAACTGGAGTTCGCTGCCATCGGTGTTATCCTTCGTCTTTGATTCGCCTTCCTCTTTGTCAAGTAAAAGGTCAGACACCATCGTACTAAAAACACTATTGTATGTCCTACTGTGTAATTCATCATTCTCGCACTGATCCCTGGTTGGCATTTTTAGGGGAAGTTGTCCTATATTCAGTCCTAACAACAGCAGCCTAAGTCGGTTTTTAAATTCTGTAGGGAGAGGGTGATCATAGAAACCTCCCATGGCACGAAGACGCGAGAAAAGATTTTCAATTACATCCTGATTCAACCTTGCAGTCAGTAAAAAATTCATATTGTGTTTCTGTTTCATATCCTGATAGAGCCCAAATAGTGCGTTGATAGATTGCTGATAGAGCCCAAATAATGCGTTGATAGATTGTATCATTCCTTGCTGAAAAGGCAACAATTTCCCATGTCCTTTCACGCGAACACTTTCGATGACCTGCTTCCATTTCATTTAACACCTTGGTTTGATGTCCAAGATGCACTCCAAAAGCACTTTTTAATTTAACATCAAAATTCTCTTTAACATATGAATTCATTATGTCAAACCAGTTGTTAATTAATGCGAAAAATTCTGCACTTTCAACTTCATTTGGGAATAAATAACATATAGCACTGCTTGTCCTTCTAGAAAATAACTGAGCGGCATAGAATACTCTTTCTCTCTCGCGACCTGATACGCAAATGTGTGCATCCGTTATCGATAAAGGCAAATGAAGTTCACTTTCATTTTTATCTAACCTGACTGTATGACTTTTTTTGTTACGACATTCTGCGATGGCAAGACTAAACCTTTATAAATAAAATGGTTTCTTAGCAATTTAAGCATGTGTGGAGTATCTTCAAATACCCAAATGTTCCGTCCCTTATCATTCGGATTCACAAACGAAGGATGACTCGAAGCGACACCTAATTCTCGCAAAAAAACCTTATATTTCCACCTCCCAAGTCGGAAACACACGCAACAACTTCATAGCCCGCACTTTGCACTGCTGATATTACTAAATATAAGATCTCCTTAGTCATTTGTGTGTCGAAGTTGTAGTATACAGTTTGTTTCCATGGGGCGTACAACCCGCGAACCAGAATGACCTGTAAAAAAAAAAAAAAAGAAAAAAAAACTTTCTAAAATCTTGTCATTAAAATGTTGAGTTTCGAGCAATAATTACGGTATTAATACTTGATAATAATCTCATTATGAACTACTAATAAATTTAGTACTTCATCCTGATAACACAGTCTATCGAGATGTGTCTTTCCAAATTTTAATATGTATTTTTCATTCTTAATTATGCTATGTAACACTTTTTTAAGGACTTTAAAGTAGTTTACTTCTATTAGAAAAACTTCAGTCAAAAAATTAACGCTGAGTTTTGGTGAACACACCCTAACAATTTTATTCATATTTTACCTTATATCTTTTCACTTTTCCAACACAGTAAGAATACACACGCGCGCACACGCTAACGCAAGATAGAAAAAGATGAAGGTTGCAGCGGAAAAACTCCGCAGTCAATGATGAATGATTTGGATTGATTTGGTGTTTTAAGTCCACTTTATGCACAGTAAGGCTAATCGGGACTGGACCTACAGTTTAAAGTGGGATCCTAACCACTATGTGCCTCCACCGGGAATCAAACCAGGGACCACTTGATTGAAAGGTGACGACTCCAGAACTGCGCCATCGGAAAGGCTCTCAATGATGAATGAATGAAAATGATTACTTGCTCATTCGTTATGCTAGAATTTGACTTCTGTTACGTTCTAACATTATATAAATAACTTGTTAATTCTACTTGTAAGTAAAGTAATAAATTATTTACCTGTGCATTCTTGAACGGTCCCATGACAGTGTCACTCTCAGCATCGTACGCAACTTTGGAGTATATATTCATTTCGTCGAAGCATAATAAGGTGTGGTTGAAGTGATTCTCCATAACTCTTCATAACATCAATAACACTTTTCAGAAGGCCTGGTCTACACTTGAAACTTTTTGTCCAGTGACGCAAAGTGGAAATGCTTGGAAGAGGAATTTTCATATTTTTCCTCATGTAGGTGTAAGCTTTTCTTGACACATGCCTAAGTGCTAATGCACTTACAATATCACTTCTCGACCACAGTTTCGGTCTGCTTTTGTGGCTAAGAAGACATTCGATTTGGTTGGAGGAAAACACTGGTCGAAGAATTTCCCTTACTTTCTTAGACACATTGAAAGCAGATTGCTTTGATTTGTGAAGTTTTACTAACTGTTGCCTCAAACTTTTATTGCTAATTTGTAAATTCTTCACTTTATGTAATAAACGATTGCATTGTTTCTTTACTTTGTTTACTTTCTTAGCACTTTCATCATGTAGTGTCTGCAGTTTCTTTATTTGTTCTTCAGCACATTTTAATTTCTTTGTCAGCGTTTCGAACTCGCTATCTTGTTGCAGATTGGATATATTTCCAGTACTCAAAGTCTCTGAATTATGTGCCATGCAAATTCTTTTGCGAGGAGACAACTCTTCAAGTTTTTCCAATGCTCGCTTTCTAATCTGACGTTTATTGGCACGTCCACTTCGATCAATTATGTCATTTGGCTGTTGCACACTACTACAATTCACCACACAACCAGGCAAATTTAAACTTCGTACAGCGTTTTTATTAAGTTGCGGTCTACAGGCAATGCTCAGCAGTTCTGCTTTTAAGTTCCGTTCGTAATCAGCATCCAGAAAATGCGATGAGCACACTGTCGCTGTTTTGGCGTTAACAGGATCTAACCTCTTACACTTTGAAACCCATATCTTGCACGTAATCGGATCCTTTGGGAACGAAAAGTAGCTTACACCTACAGTATTTCTTGCGTTGTTCGGGCACAAAGCTACAGCACAATTGCACGGCATCTTCCTTAAATGTTATTGTTGTTGCAAAAAAAAATTCTCCACTATCACACAAGCTACAGAAAAAGGAAAAACAAGGCACTTTCACACTCTCTCGCACAAATGCAGATCCTATAACAAGCGGAAAGGTCAGTGACAGAGTCACCCCTGTCCTGTGAGTGACGTCAGGGTTGGGACTGCCCACGACCCTCTTTTTTCAGCTTCGGGAGGGAAGACTGCGCTACTTTCTCAACTATATATATATACTTACTTTGCAGGTGCACGCTTCAACTCGCTGTGACCCTGCGCTTGGCAGCCATATTGTAACTTCCGCTTTGCGGAGACAACTTTTACAGAATAGACAATGTAAAACGCAGTGATTCTTGGATATTTTATCGATAACACTGAATGTAGAAAAATGGTAAAAGAAGATATCATGTGCCACATTTTTGATATGAGCAGTAAATAGGTGAAAATCATTGTAATGTGTGGTTGGGGTCTACCTTCTGCTCCTGCACTGTGCGCCTGCGCCCCAGAGCGCGATGAGTGGCGTTCGGGCTGACACCTGGTGAGAAAAGTGACAACCGTACTACAAGGGGACATGTAGATTCGGACGACTTCGACGGCACACGATAGCAACGGAAGAGGACGGGACGGAGCTCTTGTCAATCCGGACACGGCCTTGGTCTTCTCTGTTCCGCCAAAATGACACATGCTGCCACAGAGTAGAACTTCCTCCACAGTCGGAATCTTGCAGCCAAAATGTTAAAAGTTATTAACAAAAATAAAGTCAAACTAGTGTTCTGGTTACCAACATTTGTTGACAACATCTGTTGTTAGCCGTGTTGGTAACAACAAGTTGATAACACTTTGTTGACAACATTCGGTGTAAACGCGGCTTAAGTTCCTTACATCCTTGCATTTAATAACGATCAAAATTAAGGTTGTGGTACTTCTGAGTCACCCTGTAGCAGCAACCGTTAGACACAACGTAGTCTGCAGTCGTGTTTTGCGCAAAGTCTTTGAAGTCATCGAATGCGTTTTTATCGCACGCAAAATAATCATCAAGTTCAGTCGTCCATTTTATCACTTCTGATAAAGATTTTAAGTGATGTCATTTTACTGTTCCATCATGTTTTTATAACTTCTCGGTTCGTACAATGAATGCGAAAGTCAGTATTAAGGACAATGAGTTTTCTTTGCCAGCAATGCTTCGTCACCGGTGACAATTCGATGCAAAAATTCTTTCCCGATTGATCCTCAGCATACCGAAAGAAAGTGCCTTGTTTCCCTGGATACTCGCACATCCAACCTTTCTGCCTTTGCCTATTGGTACGAGACTGGAAAGATACGCGTGAACTCACAAGGGCAATTCAGGAACCAATTTCTTTCCGTCGGGACGAGAGTTTGATTTGAGTTTCTTTTTGTGTTAACTCCACTTCTATGCACAGACTCTTTGAAGTTTCTTTTCGTGTTAAGTCCACTTTTATGCACAGGCTCTTTGAGTTTCTTTTCGTGTTAATCCACTTTTATGCACAGACTCTTTGAAGTTTCTTTTCGTGTTAAGTCCACTTTTATGCACAGACTCTTTGAGTTTCTTTTCGTGTTAAGTCCACTTTTATGCACAGACTCGCGCACTTTCGAAGTGGCCTTTTTGGCCACCCCTTTTGCGCTCGCCGATGTGACCTTCGGCCACCCTTTTGGGTTTCTCAATGCTCTTAATATATTTGAAAATAGCGGCATGCATTATTGGAGGAAGGGAAACGATTAAGTACGTGCTCTTATTTAGAACGTTATGTTTATACGTGCTCTAATATACTACAAATATTCAAAATATTATTGTCTATTTTCTTAATAATAAACTGCAAGTAATATCAGTTTCAAAATAAATAGTTAGTTAGATGTTTTATATAAACGAATTCAATAGCGACACTAAATTAGAAAAGTAATATTTACTCTTGTCATATTCGCATTAATTAAAATAATTTTAATATAATTGTTTTCCATCACTCCCAGAAAATTCCTACATTCCCTCTGTAATATATTCTGACGCTGATGTTTTGAAATACGAAAATTCAAGTATAACTCCCTCACCGTAGTTTTCGGGGTGAAAACAACCTTTCTTTAAGTTCCCTAGCAACGTCCGTTTCCATGGTGAACAACAAACGTGGCAAACTCGAAACAAGTGTTGTACCTCTAAACATTTTATTAACACAGCCACGATGTAGATATTATAGTGTATCGAGTACCAATATCTATATCTGGACTGAACACAGTGGCGGATTAAAGAAGTTCTCTCGGAGGTGGCGGGCATCCATTACGGCGCCCCACTCCCCCGAACTTTTGGCGCCCAGCACACTACCCTCACAAACTACGGTCCTACCATGTGTCATAAAATCACTGTCGTAACTAAATTGTTGGTGACCCAGCCGTGTGTAAGGTTTTTTTTTAAAGACATAAAATGAATGATAAATGTATTTCGAATGTATTTCTTTTTTTACATGTAACATATTCTTTCTTCTTATAAGGCGCTACAGCTCTTTATGGGCTTTGGCCTGCTCAATTACATCCTTCCACTCTTCTCTACTCAACACACATTTCTTCCAGTTCTGTATCTTCAGTTTTCTTATGTCATTTCTGACATCGTCTATCCATCTGGTTTTGGGCCTTCCTTGTGATCTTGTAGCAATAGGTCTCCAATTGTAAATTTGTTTCACAATTCTTTCTTCAGACATTCTTTCAACATGACCCAACCAGCTCAATCTTCGTGTTTTGATAAATCTTCTTATATTCTTACTCTTTATTAATACTTCAAGCTCTTCGTTTGTTTTTATTCGCCATATATTATTAGATTGTCTCGTTGGGCCATATATTTTCCTTAATATATTTCTTTCAAATACCATTAGTTTTCGAATTATATCTTCTTTCAGCACCCAGGTTTCACAGCCATATGTAACCACAGGTCTTATTATGGATTTATACAGCTTTAATTTTATTTTTCTGGTAACTAGTTTGGATTGGAATATCCCCTTATTCGCATAAAATGCTCTGTTTCCAGCTGCAATCCTTTCTTTAATGTCATCTTCAATTTCATTGTTTCCATTTATTATTGACCCGAGATATTTAAATGACTGTACCTGCCCTATGTGCATTGTATCTATATCCTCTTTTTGTTGTTGGATTTTTCTTCTTGTACACCTCATATATTTTGTCTTTTTTTCGTTCACTATTAATCCATATTTCATTGCCTGTTGCTTTAGTTTCACTAGTGAGTCCACTTGATTGCTTAGTTCTTGTAGTAATTACTATGTCGTCTGCATATGCACAGACCTGTCTTAATCTTGTTGAAATGTTTCCTCTGGTTTCCAACTTCTGAATTATTTCATCCATGACTATGCTAAATAAAATTGCTGAAAATGGGTCTCCTTGTTTTACTCCTCTATTTATTGCAAATTTCTGACTAAAATCATTGTTTCCTTTTACTACTGATGTAGTGTCTTGTAATGTCATCTTTATTAATCTTATTAGTTTGTTTGGAACATTAATTTTCTTTAGACATGTAGGAATTATATTTCAATTTACATGTAACATATACCGTACATTGATTTTTGATTCCAATAGATGTAACTGTCGGGAACAGTGGAGCAGTTTAACCTATGTCTTGCCCCAAACGGACGAGAGGAGCACTGCTGTGTCACGTTCCAATGGTTGCTAATTCTTAGCTCTTGGGTATTTCATAAAATGTTATAATGTTTGATACATTTCGTTCCAACTTTGTGAATTTATCAATAAATTTTAAAAAAACCTCTTGAGAGGCACAGGAGAACAGTGATCGCCCCCTCAAGCCTTTAATTCACCCTTGCAGCAAGAAGATTGATAGTTGTAGTTCGCCTAATTTTTTTCCTTGTCACCCTAGTAGCACTGGGGTATATTTCAGCTGTTCTCTCCCCCTGGCTGTGGCCTTTCCACAGGGACTGTGCATGAAAATATGAGTGACGAGGCGGAGGTAGCGGGAATATTTCTTAGATCTTCTGTGAAGGGGTGGTCACATCACGATTCCTTTGATCCACCCCAGTACCTTCATCTTAAGTCCATTTCGTGCTTATCTTTCGTCGCCCGTCCCCCTTCCTTCGTCATCCTTACCTTTATTCCCCCTCTCTTCGCCTCCTATCTGTCGTCACCCTCTAATCTTTTATCGGCTGCCATCTTTCATCACACCCATCCTTCTTAATTCTTATGTTTGTTCGCCCCCTGTCTCACTTGCCCCCTTATCATTCGTCGCCCCTACCTTTCGTCATTCTTATATTTGTTAGCCCCCCTGTCTCTCGTCGCCCCCTTATCATTCGTCACCCCTATCTTTTGTCATTCTTATCTTTGTTCGCCCCCTTATCATTCGTCGCCCCTTGTCTCTCGTCGCCCCTATTTAAGCCACTCGTTACATTCGCCGTTAAGCTTCCTGCTCCCCATAATGGTAGTTCTTCGTAAAATACCACAATAGTTGCCATGTTGAAAAAAAATAAAATGAGATCCTTAAGGGTCTGTCGCCCCTCCGTCCCCCTTTTTCCACTTTTGTATGTTTCTTAATTGACACTTCGTGTTATATATTTCATTCCAACTGTGTAGGTATATTATTTATCAATATGTGAAAAAAATAAAATACGTCCTTGGTGGAAGTCGCCCCTGACGTCCCCCATTTAATCCGCCCTTGACTGAACATGGAGCTAAGAAGGGGGAGCAGCAAGCATCGCGCGATTTTTCTGAAGCCGGGTCACGTGACAGGACGAAGCGGAGGCAGACCAAGACATTCGTAGTCGCCATAAGAACGTATGTAATTTTCTGTACCTTTTAATGCGAATTACGGAGCAATGGTGGCTTGTTCAGCATATGGATGTACCAACAGAAGCAACAGGAAAACTGAAGGAATAATATTCCATAAGAAAATAACGCTAGTCATAGTTTGTTTTGTAGTATTTAAGTGTAAAGTAAACCTCGAGTTTGCGTTTGTACAGTTGGGACGCGCTAGCAACCGGCGTGGAACCACCCGCTCTGGTAGCGACGCGCTGTTGATTGACGTACTTCAGGATTTTCGCGAGCCCACAGAAACACGTGTAGGATTAAACATCTGGTTAAACAGTCAACACCAGGATACTTCCATTGTTCTCATGCTCAGCAAAAACAACTGATTCTTTAACTACTACTTCTGTTCTTTCCTTCATTTTTTGCTTTTACATACAGGTAGCTCGAAGCATTAATTACACATGTACCAAATGTATCATTTATGTTAAGGAAATCGAGCAATTGCCAAGCGTTTCGTTGTAATTTATTTAACTCTGTATTGCTAAATCCTGTATTCTCATGTAGCTTCCCAAATTATCTCACTTCACACACCCATGTACCTCCCCGATGGTACAGTGGTAGGGTAAGCATCGTTGCCTTGTAATCAAGTAGTCCTGCGTTCGATACCCTGTCGAGGCACATAGTGGTTCGGATCCCACTTCCAGCTTTAGGTCCATTCCAGATTAGCCGTAGTGTGCATAAAGTGGATTTTAAAACACCAACTCAATCAATCAATCAATTCAGATGCAATTGATTTGTTCTTGATAAATTCTTCTCCGTAATACAATAACTCAGTTCTGTGAAATTCTGTTTTAGAGGTGAATTTTTGTAGGTTCCGCAAAATATAATTTAAAAACGTGTTAACGAAACCAAGTTGTACGTAATTTGTTTATACGTAATTCGCCCTAATTTTCAATAAATACATTTCATTTGTAAGTTCTGAAGCTTCAACAATGTTACATAAGTATAAATTCCATGTCTTCACAAAACATAGGGCGAGTTTCGTATACAAAAACAATAGGATGGCATAGCTGTGGTCGGTATAGAGTTGCGAAAAAGACGAACGCCGCAGTGTGACAAAGAAGGCAGAGAGAGGCGGCAAGAAATCAAAGGAGAACGATTTGTCACAGTTGTTCATAACACAAGACGCATTTCCTTTTGTAGGTAATTGTGATACGATTCAACACAAGTAAAAAGATACCGGTAGCTGATGCTTGCAATGTACCATAATAAAAACACAACAGAGGTTCATTCAGTGAAGATTTTCGGTTGCTGTGTAGAGCAGGAAGATAAAATGTTTCATGCTTGCCAGAATGTAAAATTCACACGGGAAGTTAACGTTAACCTACAAGAAACTTCAGATTCAAACTTGTAGATTCGTTAATTTATCACTTTACGACGGAAATAACATATATTACCATACTGATACGTACGTGCTTAATTTCGCGTGACGTTTTATTTTTTCCCGAGCTTGCCAACAGCTGATTAGCCTGTCCGCCTGTTTGTGCGAACGTGGCAACGCAGAAAACTTCCAGCCACATGGCAGCCAACGAGAAGACAGAATTTGGTCACGTACTGCCGTTCTGCGTTCTGATTGCACAGCGCTTCTTATCGCGTCGCGACTGTAGTTGGAGCCTACTTCCATGCTCCTTCCAGCCCGCGGGCGCTTGCATCAGCCGATGCGATGTTCTTCTGTCTGTTGAAGTCATTGGTTGAAGTAGATGCGGCCTTCTTACGCAGACAAACTTAAGCTCCGCCCACTGGTTTCAAAACGAAAGCAAGGAGTGATACGGGACTGCAGGCACGTGGGACTGAATCTTCTTATGAATCTTCTTATGTAGATCAATTGATTCATCTGTGTGTTATTGATCTGTGAGAAACAATGTTGGATTTTTCTCCCCCTGGAAACGGACTTTGCTAAGGGCGTCAAAAAGGTATTCTCGCCCTTAAAGAAGGGGTGAGTGATTTTTAAATTTTCTTGTTCTTTCCATTTTCATGGAGGGTCATAATGGAGCATTTTTTGCCTCCGGGGCTTCCTTCATGGACAACATTTGTGTTAGTGAGTGGTGGGCTTTATACAGTATGTAACATTGTTATTCGTACACATAGAATTTCCGAGGAAAAAATGTCATATCTACTAGTAAATATAATCATTTTCATATGTACCTGGAAATTCATGTTAATAAAGGTTTCACCAACAAATGTCAATAAAAATGTATGTTCAAAGTATATAAACAAAGCATATAATTTGTGTGAAAAGATAAAAACACGCTGATTCATGCATCATTGTTATTCGTACAGGCAAGAGCTTCAATCTTCCTCGCATACAGCGCCACCGATATTGGGGCGATTTCGTGCAGTTTGCAACTTCATAACAAGTTTGAACATGCAGCCGCGCTCCCCGTCAAGCGGAATGCTGGTGTAGGTATTGTTGTAGGCAGCGTGTTCGAAATGGGCAAGGTGCAGGAACTTATTTCCGATCTGAAGGATGTTGTTATAAATTTGGCCCTTAGAGGTTTTTCGTTATGAAAAATTGGACAAACAGTCAATATATCACACTCGACAGTTCAATACATAGTAAACAAATTTAGAGAGGAAGGTTCAACACAGAATTTGCCGAGAAAACCAAAAGAGAGACGGTTGAATAAATGTGATGAACGCTTTATTTTAAAGAGAGTGCGAGAAAAATCCCAACTAAGTGTTCCTCACCTACGACCGTTAGTAGAAAATGTTGCTGGCAAGATGATGTCCGATCAAACTGTCCGACGTGCCTTGTGAAAGCATGGATATCATGGCAGAATACCAAGAAAGAGGCCGTATGTAAATAAGGTGAATCGCAGAAATAGACTTTCATTCGCGAAAGAGCACATCCTCAAGGACCAGGATTTTTGGGATAGTGTCATATGGTCAGACGGGTCCAAGATTAATATATACGGTACAGATGGGATAAATAGGGTCTGGAGAAAATCAAATAAAGACCATGATTACGTTAACACAGTTCCAACAGTTAAACATGGTGGTGGGTCATTAATGATTTGGGGTTGTATGACGTCCAAAGGTGTTGATACCATACAGTTTATTGACGTTATCATGGATGCATATGTCTATTTGGACATATTGAAGAACAATGTAAAGCAGAGTGCCCAAAAAATGGACATGCCGCCTATCTACGGATTCCAACAACACAATGACAGTAAGCATAAGTAAGCATAAAGTTAACATGAATTGGCTAATATGGAATGTGCCCAAACTATTACAAACACCAGCTCAAAGTCCAGACTTAAATCCCATTGAGCATTTACGGGCAATTTTGAAGAGGCGAGTCCATAAAGCAGGCGTCAAGTCCAAACAAGAGTTGAATACTCTTGTGCAAGCCGAGTGGAATAAAATAAGATCTGAAACATGTCGGAAACTGGTTAATTCTATGAAGAACAGGTGTCAAGTAGTAATTAAAGCCAAAGGATACACATCAAAGTATTAGAACTGTCAGTCAATTTGGTCTGAATATACTCTTTTCTTTTATGTTATTAAGTGTACGAATACAAAAGTTGTACAAAAAATTACATGTTTCTCTTTCAGTTTCATTTAATTTATTATTGTCACTGGTTATACAGAATTTGGGTAAGATTTTATGTTGCTAATGATATTAGTTATTGAATTGTAAAGAAACAATTTCAAAAGACAGTACTTCCTTTCAGATATTAAAGCATTTTCTTTGAAAATCCGTGTGTACGAATAAGAATGTTACATACTGTATATCATCCACTGAGAATGTAAAGGTTCTATGTCTAACTTTTCATTTGCCAGGAGAGCCCTTTTAAGTTTGACATGATATATTTATTGGCCCTTTGTCACCATTGCGATGGAAGTTTGTATCATTGCAAAGGCTGATATATTGAAGCCTCTCTAAGCATTTGTACTTGGTGCAGAGTCTAAAGACCTTGCTAGGTTGAAACATTACGTGTAGTTTATGTTTTATAATAAAGTAAATTTCTGCCTTGGTCAGCATATTGAGTTTTTCATATCATAGAAACAAGGCTTAATGGTGTTATAACTCTCTAAAAATAAGTAGTTGTTTGGTGAGGCACTTATGCTGTAATTAATATTTGAAATTTCAGATAGAGCAATTAATCTTCTATCTCCCAGATATAACACTCCATTCTGGAAACGAGATGGAGATGAAACAATTCCATTATAAATCTGTCATTCGGTAGCAAAGTAAAATAAATAATTCATATTGTTGGAAATCAATCAACTAGTTTGATACCACTATTAGTCTAAATTTTTGTCTGTTAAACACAAAAGTAAGAACCGAGGACCATTAATTACTATTGCTAAGCATCTCCCACAAGCGAATGAGGTTAGAATGCAAGTGGTTTGTCTCATACTCGGATGGCGCTTGTGGTTGGTTGAGGAAATTGTTGTAAGGTTTCATTGGCTGTTTGAGTTCTCGTGGCTGCTTCCAAATCCTGTACATGGACCAAAAAGACTCTCAATATATGAATATTGGTTGTATGTAGGCATCAGACGAAAGCAGAGATTAAACAATTGCATTCTAGCCAAAATATCTCCATTTGTTTACAATTTGGAGATGAACTTTTGCATTCTCAATGGAAGATTTGTTGGATTGATGGCTGGATGGAGGGATAGGCTAATTTGGACTGGACTTAACAGTTTAAAGTGGCATCCGAAACACTATGTGCCTCCACCGGGTATCGAACTCGAGACACCTTGATTGCAAGGCGACTTACCATGACAACACCCGCGAGGCCGTAGTTTGCCCAGAGCAATCTGCACCCTTCTGAAATAGGATCCAGTAAAAATTACTGTCACATGCTTCTTTATGCTGGAAAAATAAATATTTATGTAACTTAATACATCTGCCTTGGAATCAGCCGTCGGCCTTGGTACAAGACAACCATATACATAATAATATCTGGAAAGAACAGTAGTTTCAATTACAATAACAAAACGGCTTTTTGACGAAGTCATCGACGCACCAACTTTGGTTCCCATATTCATTGACCCGGTTGAGGCTCCCGACCAGAGAGATCTTGTGCGTTTTCCCGCTCCGCCGCCCCATCGCTTCGAACGCGGCGTCCCCTGGGGTGGTTGAGAATTCAACGATGAACTCTTGCACGTTCACGTCTTGCTTCTTGAGAAGCTGCGTCCTGGCAGAGACGACGCTCTTCAGTGCGAGTTGAGCACAACCCTTCGAGGATTTCACGATCCTGTTCACTTTGGAAACGGACATGGAGGCTATATTTTGGATGTCCGGGCTGTCCGTAGGGACTGGAGTTCTGGACACGCAGGCGCACCACTCCTCGTCCACGGATGCCTCGTCGCACGTCCGGTTCTTGGGCACCTTTTCGAACAGGCTGTAGCACTTTTCGCAAGTCGTTGCACTAGTCCTCTGCGGACCTCGCTCCGCGTCCCAGTGAAGGATGCTTTTGAGAGTTTCGTGAACGTCGAAGGGGGATATTAAAGTCCTCGTGTTGCCAACAAGATTGTCGTAAATGCCAGGATGACGCTCGCGAATGTTCGGCGGAACCCAGACGAACAGATACGGCACCCTGTTCTCCAGCCACCCGATAAACGTCTCCCTTATTTTCCCCCACCTCATGCCGTGGTCGCTAAAGAACAGCATGATGGTGTTGTTCAGCACCCCTGACTCGAACGCGTCCCTGAAGAAGTTCACGTAGAAGCGATCCGCTTTTCCAAGATCGTTCATGTCCTGGTGACTCAACGTTGACGACCAACTCACGGCGAAGTATGTAGAGTCTCTGTAAGCGTTCACGAAGTCCCTGGTGTAGTTGAGGACTATTTCCGTGGCCGGGGAAGGCCCGTAACACACGTACATGTTGTTCCTGGTCGTCTTTTTCACGTACTTGTCGGCCGCCAAGAAGAACGGTCTTCCGAAGTGGTCGGTGGGCTGCTCCCTGAATCCAGACTTGTGGTAGTTGAAGGTTCCTATGTCTGGCTGGTCCTCCACGTACATCGTCCGGTAGCCTTTCGCGCTGAAGTTCTTCCAAATGAAGGGACAATCGTCGAACGTCTCATTTTTTCTCGGCCAACACGACTTCTCGATGTCGTTAAGAGAATACCCAGTGAATATGGGCACGAGGTTAGGCAACGTGTTGTCACCAACTTTATTGTAGACTAAGAATTCCACAGCTCCTGCCGTCAGAAGCGCTCTCTTGGTGAGCGGCATGTGGCGATAGAAATTGAGGCGGGAAGCAGAATCAATCGCGACCAACAGTACACTAGGGGGAGACACCTCTGCTTCGGTCTTGTTGGAGGTCACGTTGGAATCTGTGTCCAGTTTCTTTACAACTGTAGCATGTGCGTGCTTGTAGACAGTCTTGTTCTTGTATTCGCACTCGACTAGAACAAACTCTTCATTGGCTTCGACTTCATCCTTGAAGTCCTGACATGCCGTAGTTCTGAAAGGAAATTAGAATATGTTAGTACACATATGTGAAACTTGCGTGTATCACATACACTGTAATCGATAAATACTTTAAACATGTGCAAGAAAAAATACCGGATGTTTGATAAATAATTGAGGGCTACAAATATTTATTGCAAGTAAACTATAACTTAACGTTAATTAAACCAGTCCAGAAAGATCGAGGAACGCAGCAGTTTGTGCGTGTACATGTTTTGTTAAGCTGAGAGTTCATATTCCTGCGGCTAGACGACATTCAAATCACCCACATCACTCACAGTATTCTGTGCATTGTTTTGGTCCTCAAGATCACGGGACCTTACACCGTGTGACTTCTTCTTGTGGAGTTTTGATAATAATGTTTTCCATAAATATTTAGTAATTAATTGTATTTTATAATTAATAACATTATATAATGAAGATTAAGATCTCCCTCCCCCACCAGTCGCACCCTCAGCCCACACACGAGAGAATTTCAAAATCGGTTAAGCAGAGCTAGGAACATGCACACGGGCCTAGGGCTAAAAATACATAGCCCACCCGCAGTGGCGTCATTTCTCGTCAGCCAATGCCGTTCATTATCCATAATTGACGCATCTCTATGTATCCACCTTGAGGAACAACATTTTAAAGTGGAATATTTTTAACGTTTAAGAAACTTTTAAGTATTCTTACCTAACTTCTTTATCCCAAATGACATCCTTCTTATTGTTGTCGACCGGCGGCCTGAAGATCTTTCTCCAGCAGCAATCTAGCAGCTTGGGGTCCTCCACCTTGTACTGGCCAAAGAGGGTGGAATCGACGCGCAGGAAGGAGCCGTTTCTGTACGTCAGAGGGCGGGGCTTAGGGCACGAGAGCACTCCGGTGAACTTCACAAGGTGCTTGATGGAATCGTCCATTGGGTCGAACTGCATGAACTGACACGTCGGCTCATCTTCAGCTTTCGGCACTGTGAAATCTGAAAGTAAGCAAGTACAATCAATGTACAGAGTGATTCAGAAGTCGCGCAACTCAAATTTGAGTGCTTGAATCATGAAAAGTTTGAGAGATATTCTGCATTATCAAGTTTAGTCCATTAATATCTAGATTTTTATACACAGGAAATTCCATTAATTAACGAATGGCCCAAGCCAGATCATTTTTCCCAGGGTGGAAAGAGTAGAGAAATATTACAAGGTCGTTATTTAAATCAGGTGTGGCCAACCAGCAGTACACTCCACTTTCTGGGTGAAGTCTTTAATGTGCTACTCCACAGCGGCGTATACTCTGGGTCATCTAGGTAATCGGAGATGACCCGGCTATAATTTTAAAAATATAAATATATTTTTTATTTCTTTGGAACCAGTCTTTGATTCATACATTTCTTTGATTCCAGCGCTCGAATGTTTTGAACCGTTTGCCGCTGAATGTCCGGGAACCTTTCTCGAGCTCGTGGAATCTCGGCAGGGTGACATTCCTCCGGCTCCCTTTAAATCCCTTGGCGGGTGGGAAGGGGAAGGAAACACTGCTTCTCAGGCGCGGTGATTCCGTAGCCATGGTAACCTCCTTACAGTCCATCGGTCGCACACTCCGCCCTGGAGCCTTTGCCGTTCCCTTGGCTGGCGCCCTCTTCTGCCATTCTTCCCCGATGGCCTTTGCATCGTAGAAGCTATGTCTTTTACGGCAGGGAAATTTCTCAGGAACGGGAAGTCTGGGTTCACAAATTTCGTACTGAAAAGGGAAGTAGAGAAAATACATCTGAAAGTGCAATAAAAACAGGGAAATATGAATAACATTTGTAAACCAATTCCTTCTCACTTTACATTTGCTTCTGTCTTCCTCATCTCTCCTATTTCAACGGAATTTTCAGAGGGAAAAACCTTAAATATTGAAGATGAAGATAATTAAATAAATTATATTAAAAATTCAAGAAATTATACCGACCTCCATGGTGGAGTGCTTAGCACAGCTCCCTACGAGGCCAGAGGTCCAGGGTTCGAATACCGGCCTCTGCATGGGTGTTCTTTGTAGATGTCCCTTCATCAATGTCATTATATCATCACTCATCGCAACAATAAGGTAAAATTTTCCACACAGATATTCATAAATCCTGTATGGAGACTTCAGGAGCGGGTGGTTGAATCAAGGGACGGATATTACCCACTCGTTAAAACCAGCATACGTCACTGCTACTCCACCTTAACGTAACTCACCCCCAGCCTCCACATTACCAGAAATGATATAATTACATTCGCTAGGAGACTCGGGTGCAAGCGGCCCGGCGTCAGGGATTGTCTTTCCCGGTGAACGGGGTTTGCGACAGTCGCACGCTATAGTCTGTTTTTTTTTTGCTCTCCCTGCCTTCGCTCTCTTTCCCTTTCTGTTGACGTTGCAGACTGACGCCAGTATAATCCTACCTCTGAAGTTGTGTTGTGTCGTGTCCGTGTGTTGAAGATTGTGGCTTAATATGGCACCACAAAAGTTTACATTACAACAAAGGATTTATCTTGTCGAGTGTTACTTCGGAAAGAGGAATTGTGGAGAAGTGCGACGAAATTTCCTGGTGTTCCCGTTCCTCATATTAAACCTCGTCAAAACGTTTAGAGTAACAGGGTCAGTTCTGAATAATAGTGGAAAGAAAAATCCACGTGTACTTACTGAGGAAAAACTCTATGAGATAGGACAAAGGTTAGAACAATCTCCTCGGAAATCTATCCGCCGCCTCTCACAAGAAACGTGTTTCAAAATCCCTGTAGGTCCCCCGATTTGTCAGCCTGCGATTTTTATTTATGGGGAAATCTAAAAAATTAAGTATATAAAGACAATCCGCACACCATCCGTGAGTTAAAATAGTATTGTACGAAAAATCGGGAGAATTACAGTAGACGAACTTGCACTTGCAAATGCTAATTTCCTTCGGAGATGCCAGGAGTGTGTTGCAGCAGAGGAACATCATTTTCAACACCTTCTGTAGTCAATGTTAGTACTAGTGTTGCCCACGAGATCGTCTCGTCTCGTAGAAATGCTGTCTCGTTTCGTGTCTCGTCTCGAAAATATTCGTTTGTCCCGTCTCGTGTCTCGTCTCGTCCCGTCTCGTTTTGACTCGTGAAAGTAATGCATGATATTATGCCAACAAAAGTTATAACTGGGAGACATCACAAATATTATTCTCGAAAATTGGTTAAACCTGTAATCACTTTGTTCACTGTAGCTATAGTGAGAATAAATATGATTCCTTAATCATAAGAACATGAGTATATCAAATAAAATTTGTTGATTATCAATAGCTAGATAATGTATAGAATCTGCCTTGCTTTTCTTGCTGTCTCGTCTCGAAAATATTCGTTATTCCCATCACTCTTTATCCATCGTACACGCAGGGAGCTTTCAGACAGAAGGAACACGTAACAGGCGACAAGCCACACGAGGGTTTACACTGAAGTGACAAGCGACAGGATCCCCTTCCGTTCCGTCTATGATAAAAGTATTCACCGCACGGGCAATACTAACAGATCCGAGGCGATACTACGTTCGATATTAAAAAAACGACCCAATTTTAGCGACACGCAAGCGAGAAGAAAGACATGGTGCTTCGGTTCGGAAGGTTACGTTTACTGAGGGTTCGTATCCAAACGAAACATGTTGCTTGTCCCTTCTCTCCTGTGACTTGTTCAATGTGACAAGCGACACGGAAGTATCACATTGAAGCAACTAACGACAAAGACACTTCAGTTTATAAGCAAGCATTCATCGCGCATGCGCGGATAACAACCCTCGTGACTATACTGTCTATACGGTATCCAGAAAACGGTCTAAGCAGAACAACAAGCAAGCGACAAGCGTGACGTGCAGCTTCGGTTCGAAGAGTTTGCTGTTTGGAAGATTTCTTCACCAAAGTTACAGGCGACAAGCGACACGAGTCGCTTGGAAGGGAACTTTCAGTAGTCAATGCAACCTTTCGAACAGAAGAGACACGAAAAGCTGCACAGCCTCGGTCCGTTGTTCACGGATGCGGGGTAAATATTTTCCTTCAGACTGAAAAGGATTGTGTCGCTTGTCGCTTCGGTGTGAAATTTCCACAAGATAGCTTTCAGGTTGAAGCGACAGGCAAGAAGCGACACAGGGTTTTCGCACCAAAGCAACAAGCCACACGCTCCTTTAGGAAGATTTCAGACCGGAGCGACAAGCGACATTCGACACATGTTGCTTTGGAACTAGCAAATCAACAGCAACGTTTCACAGCGTAGGAGCATGGCAGGCCGCACAAACCTGCGTTCGATTGGTGAAATCCTGAAGCGACACGTGTTACAGGTCGCGTGTTCCTTCGATGTGAAATCTCCCTTAGTCTATAAGCAAGCTTTCACTGTGAATTCACTACCAACAGACAGAGGTGACACAATGCAAGCTATTAAAAAAACGGCCCAGTCCGATCGACACGCAAGCGACAAAGCAACGCGTGCCGCTTGCCGGTCTAGTCGCTTCCGTTCGGAAGCATTTATTACTGTGGGTTCATTTCCAAGCGACACTTGTTGCTGTCGCATGTCGCTTATTACTCCTATGACTTAAGGCAATTTTATGTTCGTTACGTCAAAGCAGAGTATCTAATTGCACTAGCCTTTTAGAGCCGCGGTGGTGTAGTTGTTAGGGCGTCTGATTGCCAGGCGGGAGACCCGGGTTCGAATCCCGGAGTGGGTGAATAAAGGTTGGAATAATTCCGCATTGTCCCCGCATAAAGCAGCTCCGGGGGCCAACAGCCTCATATCAATGGGTGCATGGGGGCAATCCTGGAGGGCAAAAGCGGCCGGAGTGTGATGCTGATCACCTCGCCTCCAAAACGACCTTTCCCCCCCCCATCCCGTAAATGTGCCTTCATGGCACTGTGTTATATGCACTTGGAACTTTACCTTTACCTAGGTTTTTAGTGCGAAATCTTTGAAGTTTGAAACCAGCACTCGAGGCTGCTGTGGATTTTGAGAAGAGGGTCGCAAATGAAAGAATGGTCTGTTTGGGCGAGAAATTTTATGACGATTGTCGCGAGTATGGCTGGAACAGGGCCGTAGTAAACAATGGTAGTGACTACCTCCGGATCTTTTTGCGCAAGGATGAATGGAAGAGAACTCTTGGCGTAGGGATTTTGCAAGTTAAGATAGCTGGGACACGAGGCTAAAGTCTGGGCAAATTCGTTTCGGACAACGTTTGACGAATTAGGATTTTTCGAGGAAGAATCTTACAGATCTTTATTCATGTAATAGAAGCTGTTTTGGGTTTCCAAAGAAAATGCTTTATTCCGAATAAATAAATATTTGCAATTGATTAGTTATTTTGTTTATATTTTTTCGAGGCTTTCGAGACGAGACGAGACTTTTCAGGAGCCGTCTCGTCCCGTCTCGAATTTTTAAAAGCCTGTCCCGTCTCGTGGGCAACACTCGTCTCGTGGGCAACACTAGTTAGTACACAATATGAAAACTGTAATTCTAATAGCCGACTCTAGCTATTGTTGCGGACCCCGTTCACCGGGAAACACAAGCTCTGACGCCGGGCTGTTCGCCGCCGAGTCTCGTAGCGAATGTCAGGGAATGCTCTGTGTATATATAATACCGGGTGGCCAGAATTAAAGTTAGCCAACTCAGAGCCCTCTGTAGCCTGTTTGAGCATCGTAGAAATCTGAAATTTGGTGCATCCATTATGCAGACCATGAAGATGATGGCGATAAAAAAGTTCAATTTTCCGCCACCAGGTTGAAATGTGGCGCTGTACTTCCATGATGGGTTGTACAAATAATCACGTTAAGTGTTCGCTGAGTTATTAATTAGAAAGACATTTGTTAGTGGCTGGAAGTTGAGAGAAAATAATATCTCGTTTATTGGAAGATTACAAGGTAAAGGAGCAGTTTACGTCATTTTTACAACCCATCACGGAAGTACAGCGCCACATTTCAACCTGGTGGCGGAAAATTGAACTATTTTTATATCGCCATCCTCTTCCCCATGGTCTGCATACTGGATTCACCAATTTTCAGATTTCTACGTTGCCTCAAACAGGCTAAAGAGGGCTCTAAGTTGGCTAACTTTAATTCTGGCCACCCGGTATATCCCTAAATATTTTGGAAGAAGGTCTGTGCTTCACGTTCAGTAAGAAGCTACAAACGAACAGTGTCCTTCAAAAAACGAACGAGGGAGGGAGGTGGTGTGGTTTGCGGAGAGACCATGTAACCCCGGAAGGGGAGAGGACGGGCTACGTCCCCCTTGGGAATACCTGCTGAATGCCGAATTTTCGAAATGTATTTTAATACCGATATTTAAATATTTCGTTCATCGTTTAATATGCCAGGTGTTTCATAAATACGTGAGGCGATACAAAAAAATATTGGAAGTACACTATTGAACTTTTGTTAACGAGACCAGTTCAGAACGATTGAGGGACGCAACCAGTTTGTGCGTGTGTGTTTTGTTAAGGTGAGAGTTCACATCCCTGCCGCTAGGTGACACTCAAATCACTCACAGTGTTTTGTGCAATGTTTTGGTCCTCAAGATCACGGGATCTTACACCGTGCGACTTCTTTTCGTGGGGTTTCATCAAAGACAGGGTATTCGTCTCCGCATGGATATCGCAGCCCTAAGGGAGCGTATCGTCGAAGCGATCGACACTATCGACAGGCCCATGTTCATGCGAGTGTGGCAAGACGTAGAATGTCATATCGATGTGTTCCGTGTCACCCGTGGTGCACAACATTGAACATTTGTAGGTGTACAAGAACTGTTTGAGTTACTCGTTCGTTCTAGACTGGTTTCACTAACGTGCAATAAATATTTGTAACCCCTCAAGTATTTATGAAACACCCGGTATTATCAAATTTATAGATGCGGCAACTTCTCGCGTGCTATAGTAGTGATGAAAACGATTGTGATTTTTTTGGTAAAGTTTTCTAAAGAAATATTTTTTTTAAATTTTAAACTAACATTTCCTGTAAGCCACAGAAAATTTTGGGTAACCACGAAGCTTCGGATAACAATGCCCCTCCAGGCCCCCCTTAACGACGTCCTTGGGTTGACAGGATAAGCGTCATTTCAGTCACATTTACAACTGGCGACATATTTCTGCCCGAGTCATACAATGTGTATAAAGCCCTCCACTTCCTTGTTCTACTCGTGGGCGATTCGTCCTTGCTGTCCGAACTTCCTTCCTTGTCCATTGAGAGATAGATCATGCAACATCTGATTTCATTCAAGGACACAAACTGGTGAGTTCGACCAGGAATAAACAAGGAAAAACGATCACTTTGATATCATCCATGGATGCACCAATAAATATTTTTTCCTCTATCGTACAGTCGACGACAAAGGTTATCTGTAGGCAAATTGTTCACCGCTGTTTATTCTTTTTTCATTGTTGTTTTAAGGAATTCTGTTGATGTGAACCAGACGTTGTTCTCTGCTTATTGACGTTTCAATGGAAAACTGTCTGAATTAAAATGGTGATGTGAATTCGACTTTTGATTGATTTATTTGAACACAAAAAGCGAATGCTCAATTTCAGTGTTCTACATTTTCTGCTTTGAGTTTGTAATTTCACATGATTTAATGACAAGAAATATTCTTGAAGTTGCAGAAATGTAAATATGAAACATGTCAACGTTAAAGTAAATGTACACAACAGAAAGTACAGTTACGAAAACAACAAATCATAATAATACAAGTTAGATTGAAAAGAGTAACATAAAATATCAGACTTTCTTGTATAAAAATAGCCTATATGAATACAATATTTCAAATATTACAATGTACAGTGGGATCCATGAGTATTACCACAGACAAATGTATTAGGCAGACATTGATCTCAGGCAGCAAACTGGTAGGTTTTTAAAGGAGCGCCTGCAAGAAGTTCGTATATCCTCCGCTTGGAGGTGCCCGCTTTCACTTCTGGTCAAACTTGCAAACAGCAGATGGCGCTGGTAAATTTCAAGCAACTGGGGAACGGGACTTCACGGAGACACTCCGCGGGATGTGTGTTTGCAAGGAATGGTAAAGCTAGGCGCTTATCACATTATCTGTGGATTGATCTTGGAATGTAAGTTCAGTAGATCGTGCTGAAAATCAGAAAATCTCCTGGGAAATCAGTAGACCTGGCAACACTGATGCCATGGCCCGTGGGACAGATTCTTCGCAAACACACGTCTCGCGCACCTGCCTCCCGTGAGGTCACGTTCCCCAGTTGCTTGAAATTTGCGAGTTTGACCAGAAGTGAAAGCGGGCGCCTCCAAGCGGAGGATATACGAACTTCTTGCAGGCGCTCTTTTAGAAACGCACCAGTTTGCTGCCTGAGATCAATGTCTGCCTAATACATTTGTCTGTGGTATTACCGTGCAAATTGTGCATCACCATGTTCGTGCACTATATTCAAGAATTAAAAGAAAACTCAAAACAAGCTGCTGACAACTTCCGCACCAGCATACATAAAAATACATCGCTTAAAAAACACACAGGATGTAAGAGAAAAATAATGAAAATAGTCATGGACAATTTACACGGTAATACTCATGGATCCCAGTGTACAACGTATTATCTTTACACTAAATGATTCAGATCTGAACCACCACGTACAAAGCCAAATATAGAGAGGTACTACTTATATAATGCTTTACATAAAATATTAATATAAACACAGTACAATTCAAGGACAGCAGATATACTGGTAATTTTTCCGTTGGGTGTACGAGTATTATATTAAATGACAAATTGAATGTTTATATAAGCAAGTGAAATGCATATTTGTATTTTTATAATATTACATCGATTTTCTTTCGCTTTTCATTAAAAATCTCACCCTGTCTGCAAGGTTTTTCTCACATTATGTCCTCTTATGCAAATCTAAACTGTCAGTTGGAATTAAGATCATATGAAATGTATGTATATGTACATCGATTCCGATCTCAGGTGGGAATTTTTCCGACCTTGTCTCTTAATAGGATGATCCCACGGTGGTTTAGTCTGTAGTGCGTCTGGCTTCCACGTGGAAGACCCGGGTTCTATTCCCGCCCGGGGTGATCTAAGGTTGGGATGTTTCCGGCCTTGTCCCCGCATAAAGCAGCTCTGTGGCTCATCTAGCCTGGGGCTAACATTGGAGGATAAAGTCGGCCGGAGCGTGGTGCTAATCACATCCCTTAAATGTGCCTTCATGGCACGGCGCTATATGCAGGGGGGGAACTTTACCCTATCGTGGAACCACAAGCAAAACAACCTGCGCAGACCCGAGACTCCTGTGCACCCTACTCCCGCGAGTAGGGGAGGGGGAGAGTGGACCATGCTTCCTTATTGCCCGAGGTGGAGGGAAGAAGGGAAAGCTGCGCGGGGACTTCTCGTCCCAAGGTGTCTTTCCTTGTGGTCGATCTATACCAGCGGCGTGCATTCAGGATACGCAAGGTACGCACTGCGTACCCACAACACAGTAAGAAAAAATAAACATTTTTTCGTCTTCCCCGAACATGAAAATTCAACAATTATCGCTCCGAAAGCAGTTCCACTGCAAGGAATTCCGATTTCCGCACGAACACGCTGCTGCCTTCCTGAAGGCAGTCCCGAATGATCCCGATTGTGACTTCGGCACCCACCCGATCCGCGTTCCTGCCGATTTCCGTAGAAAGACGCTGTTGGTACCCTAGAAATTCGGAAGGTAACCCCATTGGCTCATATCAGCCCCGACCACGTGTTTGGGTCTGCCCGCGCCTACCCTCTCTCCCACTTCTTTCCTGGTTCTAAGAATCGAGGGTACCCAAAATTTTGACAGCGTATGCAGTGTTGACAGTAGTCAACATTTTTTTTTTCTGGAATGCTTAGCTTACTAGCATTTAGCAGCCACGCGTAGATAGATCACTGTTGGGTTGCAATAAAAATACATTATAAAAAGTGATACAGGAATCAGACAGGAGGGCAAGAATATGTAGTGGTGGAAGATCAAATTTAAGATACGCGTAAACTATCACATATAAAATATTTATGTGAGGTTAAAGTTACACTAGCAAGTTTTTTTTCGTGTAGGGAGGTGAGGACCAGAATGGAATGTCACTGTGTCGAGGGAAAAATATGTGAACAAATTGCAAGTTTCGTACAATTCTCAGAGTATGAGAGTATCTGTTTATCTCCTTTCGGGATCAACATTTCCTTTGAGTTCCATAGCATGGGTGTTGATTGTTGACCCAACGATATGAATGAATGATAAAAGAAAAACATAATAAAACACAATGCTTACAATGGGATTAGAATGAGCCCCCCCCCCTCCCGCCAGACATTGCAAAGTGATGTACGGTAGTTTAGCTTTTGAAGTGTTCTGAGATGTATGCTAACGTATTTTCTACTTGTCCTTAATTATCTCCCTTCTACAAAATACTTTGTCGACTGGCAACTCCGATTCATTCGTCCACAAGAACGCGTGGTTTTCGGGCATAGCGGACCGGACACAACGTACCGTGGGAGGTTGATGACTTTTGCTTTCTTCTGTCGTGTGAAATTTGCAACGAGTGTTTCGTTCATATTATTTACATTACAGGATCTCTATTGTTTGTCGGTGCTGTGAAGTGATAAAATAGGGGGATCGGGAGACATACTGGAGAAGGGATTTTCGGAATTTACGAAAAAAGTGTAAACAATCCGAAACGGAAGGTCTGTTCCTGATTTGGAAGAATTGTTTCAGGCAGGAGTTGTGAAGGATGGTAAGCAGTATATTAGGCATTTTGATTTTTGGGAAAAAGAAAAAATATCTCTACAGAGTGATTGACTGAGTAGAAAAACAGTGAAACTTTATTGTTGGCCTTATTCGTTGGTTTCCTCTGCGAAAGGTGTGAAATAGTAGAGGATACTGAGATTTATCAAATTTATTACATGAAATTTGAAAGGACGGAAAATGATTGAGCCATTTCCTTCCCGTTCAATGTTCATCGCACTGCATGAAGGAAATAATCAAAGTTGAATTGTTGGACTCTACGTAGCTACTATCAGAATATATTTGCGAATATAAAATATCATACATATATTTTACCTCGTTACATTTGGATATTGATACAAGGATGAGAAATTTCCCATTATAAAATTGTAGAAAAAAGTTATTTTCTGAATAACGTGATGGCCAGGGAGGGGGGGGGGGTTCTGGCCCCCATAATTCATTTCGGTTGACAAATGAGCCCTGTACCCTTCGACTGGACACTGCCCATCGTCGCTGAACTAATTCAGCTAACATGGGGCAGAAACTGGAGGATCCAGAGAATGACCAGGAGATGATGTTCCCACAGTTTAGTCTAAACAACGCCGGACAATCTCATTGGGCCAGGGGGACACGTGATCCACCAAAAGCTACAGTTGTGGGGAAATAGTTTTGAAGAGAGCACAGTGTGTGACGAGACTTGAAATAGAGATTACCCGCCAAGATTTGTTACGGACAGTATGCGTTAAGAACACGAGAGTGCGCCAGTAACCTATACTCTATAGTGTGTGCGAGAGAGTTCGAACCCGGGACAGCCCGACCCTGTGGCCGAGTGGTTAGAGTCTAACTGCACACGCGGCCGCGTGCAGATCGTGTTTTCGCGTTCGCTGTTTTCCGTGTGGCAGGTAAGGCAAAATACTCTTGAGTTGAATTGAGCAAGCTCTGTTTTGGAGTACGTACATGCTAAGTGAGAAAGACTAGAAGGAAGACAAACATGCCGGTACAGAGACAAAATACGTTGAAATTTATTTTTCGTAGTGTAAAATCTAGACCTACTTCGCTGGATTTACATAAGTGGTTTCATAACACGTACGGTGTGACATCGAACCAAGTTCAAAGTTTTGAAATTGATTACTATCGAAACTGTGTATTTGTGAAATTTGTAACGAAAGTTGTGGGTGAGCGATTATTAAATGATTATGGAGCCGAAGTGCCCTATTATGATGCAGACGGACGGCATAAAATAGATGTGGAATGGGCAGATCAGCAGAGTGTTTTTGTAAGTGTGCATGTAGTGCCAGACGAAGTAAGCCACGATGCGATTTGTAATGTAATTAGTGAATACGGTGAAGTGCTGAACGTAAAGGAAGAGAGGTATTCAGAAGAACATATTTATAGAACACGAACGGGGCGCATTGTGTTTAAAATGGCCCTGCGGAAAGCAATCCCTTCGTACATTACCATACAAGGAGACAGATACTGGGTAACTTATTCTGGTCAAGTACGTACGACCCCGCGTTAATAGAACTGGACGAGTCCCTGTTAATTTGACCACTGGAACGACCCCTATGGTATCCCAACCTACAGTACTTCCAGTACTGACAAGACCCCAAAACTCGAATACAACATCAAGAGAAGAGGTCAATTGCCATAGATCCAACCCCCATTTCACGAATGAAACAATAGAGACACCCGCTACGGATCCAGAGCATCAAACACAGTTAACACCAAACGACCCAAGCCAAAAGAAGAGCACCGAAAAAGACAAAATACATAACGAACAACAAGGTGAAAGTGTAGGTGAAAATGAAGAGAGTAGCCAACCTTCCAGCTCCAACTCCAACCCCTTAACAACACTAGATGGACATGACAAGGTACAACACACCTCAGGAATTCCCTCACAACTCGGAAATGAAGCAGACAAGAAGATAGAATTCCAGAAAGTAGACACCGGCACAGAAGGTGGATCCGGGGATGAATCGAAAACAGAGGATGAATTTCCGGCAATTAACACGGATAAAGGACAACGACGCTCTTCAAGACACAAGTGATCCAGACCACGATTCGTCCCGCCAATAAGCAAGAAGAAAAAACCCGGGGGAGCTCTGCCTCAACATCCACAGGTATCTGGGGAGTCCTGAGTCCACACCCATGGGTATCTGCACTAACAGAAGAAAGGAAGGAGTGACCACCCCTAGTGTAGTATCCAAAGTTATTTGTCGTGTGCGTCATAGAAAAAAAGAAGAAAAATACTGCAGGTGTACATTCTATAATATTCTTCGAGAGAGTGGAGTGGATACTGACAACACTAAACATGATTATAAACAGGTTAGTTAGAAAAAAAAATTAGGCAATGTACCTAAAGGTAACAGTGTTAATAGTACTAAATTTTCCCAAACTGATTTCGTGGCCAGAGTAGTAATGTTGAGGAGGTTAAGTAATTTTTGTAAGAGTGTAATGATTGTGGTTATAAGAAGGGCTTTTGATAGGGGACTGATAGGTATGATAGAGTGATCGAGTATATATTTTTTTTTGTATATATAAGTTTCTTCTTTTTGTAAAGAAGATCAACGATTTGTACCACTCTGTTCCATTTACTTGATGTGGTACTTTTGTCATCTATTGGTCTTATTGTATTGTGGTGTAAATGTCGGGTATAATGGTTACAAGGAGAGCCTTGGCAATAAGGGGGATACAGCGTCCTGATAACATGTAAGACGATTACAATAAATATGTTTACAACACTCAGAATAGGCACGATTAACATTAACAAACTACAAAACAGGAATAAACAAGGGGCGCTGGGTGACTTTTTTATCCAGTCGTCTCTCGATATAGCCTTTCTCCAGGAAGTTCAAGTGATAAATTTTGAACTGCCCCCATCTATAGTAGTATATAATAATGCAAATTGTCAGGCAACGGGGACTGCGCTTCTCGTGAAAAATACGGTGCCCATCACTAACGTTGTGTGTCATCCTAAGGGGAGAATTATATGTGCGAAAGTGGCAAATGTTTGGATATGCAATATATATGCCCCATCAGGTACAAATCAGAGATCACAGAGGAACAATTTTTTTGCGACAGATGTGGCGGCTGAACTGCAAGGTGTAAAGGAACATATCATTTGTGGCGGCGACTTCAATTGCGTCTTGCTTCCACAAGATCAACGTCCTGGTTTTGCAACATCTAATTCCCTCCAAAAATTGGTGTCTGGTTTTAAATTGGTGGACGTTTGGACAGATAAATATTTTGATAAGCAGGGGTATACTTATATTAGAGACAATTGTGCGTCCCGGCTAGACCGGTTCTATGTTACCCCGGCACTGCGTCAGAAAGTTACTTCGATTTCTCTCACCCCTACATGTTTTTCGGACCACCTGGCGGTGATAATGGCAATTAACATTGATCTTCCCTTAGTGCCTAGGGGATATGGGTATTGGAAAATGAATACGTCCATTTTGTCTGTTGAGGAATTTAAACGAGCATTTCATGAGCAATGGAGATTTTGGGAGACGCATCGCCTTCGACGTACTGACATCCTTCGGTGGTGGGATGAAATCCTAAAACCGGCAGTTAAACGTTTCTGTATATCATTCTGTAAAGAGAAGTCTCGTGACTGGAATAATAAATATCACTTTTATTATCGTGTGTTGCGTGAATTAATAGAAGAAGCATCGGCAGGACGACCGGTTCGTACGGAAATTAAACGTATACAAGCAATACTCTTAAATATGACCGCCCACAAACGTATGGGTGCAAAAATTCGAAGTCGACTGCCTCAGTTTGACCCTGAAGAAGCGGTGTCGATTAGTCACGTGATACAAGAACGACAAAATGCACAACGGAAACTCATTACTGAACTCGCAGATGGAGCGGGTAATAAAATCATAGCACCTAAGGACATACAACGTACAATATATGAGCATTATGTTCGGATGTTTTCGCAGCACCAACCTGCCAATTCAAATTATGATTCTGTTGTGGATGCAGTTACGGAAGTACTTTCCGATGATGATAGAACTAAGCTTGATGAGGATTTCACATTCGAAGAAGTATATAAAGCGGTGAAAGCGGCAAAGCCTTTCTCCGCCCCTGGTGTGGATGGGCTTCCTACATGCTTCTTTCAAACATTTTGGACGCTAGTGGGGCAGACTTTAACTGAGTGGGTCAACGCGGCCTTTCAGCAACATAAAATGGGCAAGACTTCCAAGACAGGTATTATAGTATTAGTACCGAAATGTGCAAAGCCGACAGAGATCACTCATTATCGCCCCATTACACTCCTGTGCAACGACTATAAAATTTTCACACGATGTATGCTTGCACGTTTAATGCCGTACTCAAGCAACTTGGTGGGGGACATGAAATATGTATATGGTGAAAATAAAAACATTTATGCAGTGTTGCAAACGCTGCGTGAAGTGGTTACCAGTAATCTTAATAAGAAAAATTTAAAGGATCAAGCGATTTTAGCTTTGGACTTCGAACGTGCATTTGATTCGCTGAACCATAATTATATGTTTCATGTTTTCCACAAAAGGGGCATACGGGGGAATTTTCTCTCAGCACTGCAAGGGCTATATAACAATGCTGAATCGAAAATACAGCTTAATGGGTTTCTGACAAAATCGCTTAGCATTGTCACAGGTGTCCGACAGGGAGATCCCTTATCCATGTTGGCTTTTTGTATTTCCCTAAGTCCCCTGCTTGCCTCTTTGGAAGCACGGTTACAAGGAATAACTATTCTGTCAAAGTCGCTAAAAGTTTTAGCTTATGCGGATGATGTCAGCATTTTGGTTCAGTCACCTGTTGATGTGGACACGGTTCATAAACTAACGACGGAATTTGGGGTGTATTCAGGCCTTCACATAAATGTAAAGAAATCGTGTTTGATGTTTTTAAATAATTCTCCACCACACACACCAGTTCAACACTTCCCTGTTGTAAACATTGTAAAAATACTTGGTGTAGTATTTACGCCTTCTTTGCAAGGAATGATACAAGTAAATTATGATCGAGTGATTGGGAGTGTAAAAGCAGTGCTACAAATTAATAAGTTTCGAAACATTAGCTTGCAATCACGAGTCACGTTTGTTAATGTGTATGCTCTTTCGAAAGTGTGGTTTATAGCCAAAATACTTCCGATGCGAATGCTGGATGTAACAAAGCTGAAAAGTGCAGTGAACTGGTTTGTTTGGAATGGGCAGTTGTTACGTGTAAATCACGAGACCTTGTGTTTAGATAATGCTGGGGGAGGCTTGAATCTTGCACACGTGCACCACAAAAGCCAGGCGCTCCGCATTCAAGCGGACATAGAGACGATGATTCAGAGCCCTGATAGCCTTACAAGTCATGTTCTTCGAGACTGCTTGGCCCATATACAGTTGGATCCCCCCATAAACGTGACTAACCTCCCCCCCAACCTTAGGTACCTCCGTGATACCTTAGTAGAGATTTGCTATGGCTTGTTACAAACTCCTACCCTGCCTGTTCCAGTGGTGTCGCACATATACAGAAGAATGCGTGTAGCGTCTCAACAGGCTGTTAAGATCGTTGCAAGACACCCGGAAGGTCGTTGGCCTGTGGTGTGGAAAAATATACATGCGAGGCATCTCGCAACAAGAATACGATCGGCGTGGTTCGTTATAGTGCATCAAATACTGCTGACTCGAGTGAAACTCTATGATCTGCACATGGCAGATTCATCATTATGTTTAATATGTAACGTGCCTGATAGTTTAGTGCATAAGCTCAGTGAATGCTTAATAACCGCTACGTCATGGAAATATGTTGCGAAACTCGTAAGTGTCATCTGTCGTACCAATGAGAAGAATATTACAATTGATCATCTTCTGTTTCCCAATTTTAGTTATTTCCCTAAAAAGAAACAGAACAGTGTATTGTGGTTACTGGGGCAATATGCTTGGTTTGCCTCTACTTATCAGCAAGTTGACTTTCATGAACAATTTGTGCATTATTTAAGGCACACATTTCAAAATATGTCGGCAAACAAAAAGAACAATGTCTATGCGAATTTTCTAAATGTAATATATCCTAGTATGTAAAACCTGTATAGTAATCATGAAAAGTTTGTTATAATCAGATGTAAATAGTAAAGGAAATAAAAAAAAAAGTGGTTAGCACATCGCGCTGCGACGCCAAGGGTCCCGGGTTCGAATCCCGGTCGGGCTTGGTTGTTTGTGAATGTCCATTCATCAATTTCATCATTTCATCACTCATCCCCATCTTCGCAAATTAGCCAAGAGGCATAAAACGCGAAGTAAAATAAACTAAATCAATCAATCAATCAATCGAACCCGGGACAGTATTGTGCTGCGAGTATAAAGTCGTGTGTGGCGATAAGTGCCAATTGGAGAGAAGTTTCTGTTTACATGTGTAACAAGTGTATCCTTTTTCTTGTGTAAGTGTGTTAGGTTTATGTCTTTATTAATTAAATATGCTAAAATCTATATTTGTTTCCCTCATCTGCAAGATGAAGAAATTAAGTATCTGATCATTGGTAACTGCAACGGGTAAACAAGACCAGGTAATGTTAGGTCGAGCTCTTGGCTCATAAATTCCCCTAGCTTCCCTGGCAAAATCCTGGAACGGACCGTTACTAACCCACCAAATCTGTTGTAATATCATCACTCATCCCATCATCGCGATTAGTCAAAAGTAGCAGAAAGTGACGTATAATAACCTAAATCAATTTACTCGCATTTTTCCGGCCCTTCTCTTTGTTCTACATCTTCGGATCTGGCCCCTCCCTAAAAAACATTCTGGGTATGGGCCTGGCTGTAACATCCCTAGGAAATGATTTTAACTTGAAATTACCCAAGGGGGACTGTCGGGCCCACCACCTCTGGTTTTCGATTTTTCAACTGTGAACATTTTCATTAAAAAATGAAAAATTACATTGTCCCTTGGGCGTTCCAAATATTTCCGTACATAAAACATACATGTAACGTACATACGCAGCAAAATTCACTTGGTGGGTCTATTAGGCACTGGCAGTGACAGTGTAATTTTTGTAATTATTGTAATTAATATTGGGCAGGCCATGTGTCACGAATGGGAGGAAAGAAGAGTTTACAGGATTCTTGTTGGGCAGCCTGATGATAACAGACCTGTAGGAAGGCCAAGACGAAGATGGAGGGATAACTATGAGATGGACCTAAAGGAAATCGATAAGGATGGAAAAGATTGGGTTGATTTTGCCCAGGATAGGGACAGATGGAAGGCTTGTGTTGCTGCAGCCATAAACCTTCGGGTTTAAGAAGGCTAAAGAGTTAGTTAGTTACACACATATCTCTCTGCACCTATATAAACAAAAGAGCATTATAGAGAAATTAATATCTATTGTTTTGTGAGTTTTAGTGAATAGTAAAATATGCATGTCCCACTCATGCAATAAAAAATTGATTATTTTTCATTAATTATGGTATTTTTGTAACTATTATAATGATTTTATACATATTTATATTTAAAGGTGGAGAAATGAAATTGTATGGAAATAATAAAGTAACATTTTTGTTGTTAGTATCGTTAAATACGTATTTTCAGGATATTTTAATACATAATCTAATTCTCCAACATTTCTTGTGTAAAATAGTGAAAACAGGAATGGCTTAGCTTTAAATTATCGAAAGTTATTAAAGAAAAAAGGACAACATGTGTTGAGAGCCCGGCCGCCATCTTTGTCCGCCATTTTGGAGGTGATGCGCACGTGGGATTTTAGGGGACTTTTGGGATTTCATTTGGGAAATAACAAAGAGCAAACCCTGAAAAAATTAGCTTTTTATAAATTATTTCAGCTCGACACAATTCTCGGTCCTTCATTTACTGGGCTATAATTTTTACATTTCCTATGACTAGGTAGCTGTGAAATCAGAATGGAAACTGCCAGTGGGGGCGAGAATAAAGGTGGAAGCTTAGTCAAGCATTAAGGACAAATCCATTGTTAAGCCTCTTCCGGAAGCCAATCGTTGAGCCGGAAGTAGGCAAGACAAGACTTGAATAACAGAGCCACGCAACCATCATTTCCACGTTATTTCATGTTGAGTAATATAACTGTGTTCAAGGACGTATTTAGGTAAGGGGGGAGGGGGAGGCGGACCACAGCGTCTAAAGACTTGCCAAGTACTTGAATAAAATAATGAAAATGTACTTTTTAGCTTTTGTTGTACTACAATTATACTATTTCCTATGATCTTGGAAGACATGTGTTATTATATTGGAATCACACTACTTTGAAGGACAATATCAAAGAAGATTTATGCACACCACTACTTATGACAATATCCATAATATTATTATTCAATAAATATTCAATTCTTTATCTATTTGACATAAATTTCTTTGGTTGGTTTTTTATACAAATGTGGTGATCTTAAGTACACATAAACTAGATAATAAATATATTATTTTATCTTTATATCATTATTCCATCTTTTTAAGTATTCAAGGAATAATAAAAATAGTAGTTGTATTGATACTACTATAAACCCGAGAAAGTATGAACCCCCTCTCATGCAGATTTGCTATACTTAAAACTAGCTCAACATGCCCATATGAGCTTTTTGCTCAAGTGTGGAACCCCGCCTAATTTAAGATTTTTGTAAAAAATGCCCTCGGGAATTTCTCAGAAAGTATGACCCCCTCAGATTGATGAGGCTACACTTATAAAAGGTACTTCTGTGAGATTGTTGTCCATAAATTTGTTAAAAATAAGCCCCTCTTGTGGCCACACTTAAAACTAGGCCAAGACACACATACACACACACACACACACACACACATATTTATTTCTGGTTTAAGTTCAATTGGGCACCAGGCTCAATTTGTTTATCTAATATTAAAACAATGTAATTCTTATAACAATGTAATATATATTTGATAAGCAACAACAACAGGCCCATCTATGTGCAAATGTCTGAACTCGGTGAATACTTGGGAACAAGTCAATTTTTTTCAATATATATATTTGATAAGCAACAACAACAGGGGCCATCTATGTGCAAATGTCTGAACTCGGTGAACACTTGCGAACAAGTCCATTTTTTTCATTATGTCGATATTTTTAACTTCTTTTGCCAGTAATAGGGAGTGGTAATAAGCAATAAACAAAGTACTTTGGAGCTGAAAATGCCTTTCTTAAGACGTCGTATATTACTAAAATATCTTTAATTTACATATTTCTCATACCGCCGTATCTTGTTCTATTAGGTTTGTTCAATAAAATTGCCTCTTCAAGAAAATTGCACACCAGCAAAAGAGGTACCAATAGAACAAGATACGGCGGTATGGGGATATGTGAATTGTTGGTTTCTTCAATTCAGATAAATGGATTGAATTGAAACTGGGATATTTTGCATTTTCTGTGTAGAGGAATTGGCCATGGCGCAGCTCCTCTACACGGATCAATATTCGGGGGAGTTTCTCAGATTCCCGCGGAGCGGCACTTGAAGCAACAGCACTGCGAGCAGTTCATTTCGAGCCCAGCACCGGCGTGTCTATCAATATTTGGAGCAGCGATCCTTTACAAAATTGATTAGTTCCAGACAATTCCGCTCGCCTCGCTGGGGAGGCGCTGCGGTATGGATTGCATGTACGCTCAGCAGAAAAACGCTCAGAAGAAAGTACTTCGGCAAAAATGTTAGAGAATAGCTCATGTTTCTGAATGCACCCCCAACCCACCCCAACATACCTACCCACCAACATCCATACATATTTACTTCCCGGTCCACTTCTATTGCATCATGTTGTGCATTAAGTGGGGGGCAGAACCTGAACAGGCTCCGCCAAAGTATAGGAGACTTGAAGCATATAATTTGGCGGAATAACCTAAGTAAGGTCATAGAGACAATATACACTGATACAATAAAAGCCAATTTTTGGCAGGGGGGCCAAAGTGGTTCCTAAATACAAAACTCAAGAACCAATTGACATAGAGCTATGCAGTTTTTTTGTCTGTACTGAACTCAACTGATCCAGTATAGAGATTAGATTTGAATCCCAGGAAATTGTATATAAATACCAAAGCCAAAAATATTAAGTGTATACACACATAAACACATACACACACACAAAGCACAGTGCTGAACCCAACTGATATTTTTATCCAGTATAAAGTTTTGATTTGAATCCCAGGAAATTGTATATAATAAACAACAACAAAAATGCCGAATCAAAAACATTGTAATCAATGCAATAAAAATATATCCAGCCCCAATTGGGCCAAGCACCAAAAGATTTGTAACCCGGACAAATGCAGAACTCCCACAAAAATTTGCCCCAAATGCAATAGAAAATATAACATGGAATATTTCACATATACACATAAAAATACTTGCTCTGCACAGTCATCAACATTGCCCCCTCAACCATCTACATCTGGTCTGAAAAGAAAGCACGAAGCACCTCTTAATGCCAGAGCAGCAAAGCAGCCACGCCATGAACCTATCCGTAGCAGTTTTAACGGCCAATTAAGGGATCACCGGTTTGTATCAGAGCCAAGATGTGGCATTGAGAATTTCTTGAATAGTATAAATTCTAATCTGCAGGCAATTCTTAATGCACAAAATGGCTCTTATAAGCTCTCCCTCAAATTGTTTGTACAATATAAGAAGCCAAATGGCACAAAATTTACACATCCCCACTTAACAGAAACTGTACCTGTATATTCAAATACAAATTCAGACAAAATAATAAGCAGCTTGATAAATCAACTGAATATCAAACACTCTGAATTTGCGGCAAAAGAGTCAGGATGGAGCCTATGCGGTTCATCACACAAGTTATATGTTAATATTTCTGAATTTACTCCATTACAAGGATCTACATATCTGCCATTACCTGCTAATATCAAAAACAGAAGAGCTGTGGTTAATATAGAAAATACCGACCAGAAATGTTTTCTGTGGTGTATATTAGCTGCTTTGTTTCTAGTTTCAAGGCATCCTGAGAGAATAAGTTATTACAAACAACATGAACATGATTTTGACGATGCAATGGAGGGTTTAGAATATCCAATGTCTGTTCAGAATATTGATAAATTTGAAAAAAGGGCCAGGCACATCAATGGCAAACAATTATCTATTAATGTATTTACTTGTTCCACTGGCAATTGCTTGATAGATCCTCTCAGAATCAGTACAATTGATGATGAATCTGCTGTTCCGATTGATCTGCTTTTAATTGAAGGGGATGGCACATATCATTACACTCTAATACATAATCTTCAAGCTTTAGTGAGAACACAACTAGACAAAACTCATACAATATTTAAGTTGTGCAGAAGATGCTTAACTGTATTTGATGGTCAAAAAATGGTAAATGGGGTTCGTGAAAAAAATGCAGAAATTGCCAAAAACAAGTTAATTGAGCATCTGAAATACTGTGGCAACCATAAACCTGTTCATATGGTGATGCCCAATCCAAGTGAAAATTGCAAATTCAAAAAATATGAAGCCTTGTTGGAACACCCAGCACATATTGTCTGTGATTTCGAATCGAACCTCAAACCTCTTGCATTCTGTAGCCCAGATCCCGAAGAATCTTCAACTACACCGTACCAGCAACATGAACCTTCCAGCTTTTGTTATGTGGTTGTACAGAATGGTGTTGTTACTAAAAAAGATTCATACATGGGACCAAATGCCATCAAAGAATTTGCACATAGAATAGAAAATGTGTGCCGTGACATAGCATCTAACATCTTATTAATATCAAAACCTATGTTGCCTTTAACAGAGAAACAGATTGAAGATTTCAACAATGCAGAAAAATGCCCGGTATGTGATTCTGAATTTTCAGATACAAATATCAAGGTTCATCACCATTCTCATGCAGATGGTAAATTCTTAATGGCCCTGTGTAATAGCTGTAATATTAAGATCAAGAGACCAAGATTTATCCCCATATTTTGCCATGGAGCATCCAATTATGATTTCCATCATCTGATCAGGTACGAGGGGTTTGACAAGCAGAATTTAAATATTTTAGCTGAAAATGATGAAAAATATATATCTATTAGCAAAATAATTAAAGTTGATGGTGTTCCTATTCACATAAGATTTCTTGATTCTTACAGATTTTTATCTGCTGGCCTGGCCACACTGGCCTCTCAATTATCTGATGAACAATTCAAAATCACACGTGCATTGTTTCCAAATCAGGACCTGAAATTAATTAGGCGGAAGGGTGTATATCCATATGACTATGTTACAGATTTTTCTAAATTTGATGAGTGTTCCCTGCCACCACAACAAGCATTTTACAGCAAAATCAGAGGATCTGGAATCACTGATGATGATTATCACCATGCTCAGTTGATGTGGAACAATTTAAAATGCAAGACATTTGGTGATTATCACATGGCATATTTAAAACTTGATGTAACCCTCTTAGCTGATATATTGCAAGCATTCAGAAAATCTTCCATGCAAAATTATAAACTGGATCCAATATATTTTTTCAGTGCCCCGGGCCTAGCATGGGCCGCAATGTTTTTCAACACCAAAAAGCATTTGGATCTGATCCACGATCAAGATAAGTATCTGTTTATGGAGAAATGTATAAGAGGAGGGATGGTGCAATGTTCCCAGAGATATGCCAGAGCAAATAACAAGTATATGCCTGATTATGATCCAGCACGGCCATCAAATTATATAACGTATGTAGATGCAAACAACCTCTATGGTCACGCCATGATGCAAAAACTGCCATATGCAGAGCTTGAATGGGTTGAAAATTTCAATATTGAAGATCTTAAGGACTTTGATGACAGTGAATATGGCCTATTCATAGAGGTTGATCTGACAATTCCTGATTATTTGCACAATAAATTTTCTGATCTGTCCCCAATTCCCGAGGTTAAGTGCTCACCTGGCTCTAAACAGAAGAAGCTCATGATGACTCTGGAGCCGAAACAAGGATATGTCATATATTACAAAAACCTCCAGTTCCTGATGAAACATGGTGTTCAAGTAACTAAAGTTGGCAAAGTCTTGAGGTTCAGGCACTCAGAATGGTTGAAACCATATATTGATACAAATACAGAGCTTCGAACATCTGCAAAGAGCCAATTTGATAAGGGCTTGTTTAAATTGATGGTGAATTCAGTGTATGGCAAAACAATTGAAAATGTCAGGAAACATACCGATGTTAAAATAATTACTGACCCCAGCCGGAGCAAAAAATTGGTTGCAAAGCCCAACTTCAATTACAGAAGAATTTATGATGAGCACATGGCACTTTTCAACATGATGAAAACAAAGATCAAATTTGATAAACCTATTTATGTAGGGGCTGTGATATTGGAATTGTCCAAATTACATATGTTAATATTGTATTATGATGTGCTGAAACCTTTTTATGGTGATCGTGTAAAATTATTGTACATGGACACGGATAGTTTTATTCTTGATATTCAAACAGAAGATGTTTATCAAGATATGTCACAGCCTGAATTGTTTCAATACTTTGATACCAGTGAACATACATTAGTTCAACCCCACAACAAAAAGGTGCCTGGCAAGTTAAAAGATGAGACACTTGGTGATGTTATTGTGGAATTTGCTGGGTTAAGTGCCAAGGTGTACAGTTTTAAAACATGTAGTGCTGTTGTCAAAAAGGCCAAGGGCGTTGGCAGAGTTACTGTGGAAAAAGATCTTGAATTTGAAGATTATAAAAATTGCATCAAGTCCCAGAATTCAATCAGAACATCAGAAAATAGAATTCAGAGTGAGGATCACTTATTGACTAGCAATATTGTAAGAAAAGTGGCCCTGGACCCACATGATGATAAGAGATGTATTTTATCATGTGACATACATACTTTACCTTGGGGGCATTGTGATTTGAAAAATGGGAATCAATGCCCAAACACAGAGCATGATTTGAAATAAATAAACATGCCTATGAACTTATTTGGGTTCAAGAAACAAGCTATTATGGAGCTGCCAACACCACAACCCTCTTCTGATATGATATCTAAACTGAGTGGCTTGTTAATTATTCATCTGAACAGCATATTTACAGATAATGATGAAGAAACAGGTAAAACATTGTACATATTTAACAATAATTTAAATCATTACCAATTACCTGTAGGTGGGCAATTGCAATTTATTACAACCCCTGAGGGTGATGTCAAGATTTCAGTAGGGAGAAATATTTACAGAATTAAGCACTCAAACATGGTTTCTGGCACTGTTTATACTGTTTCTGCTGGTGACTGCTTATATATTGAGGTCCCTGGATCTTATGACAAGCTTATACCCTTTTTTATAGAATTAAGAATCAGATACTCTATAATAAATAACCACTAAAACAAAATGCCTAATGATATATTTGGCCATACAAGACATGAAGATCACAGTGATGAGATTCTGATGCTTGATGTCAGAGTCAAGAAATTAAGAAGTGATTTACAAGCTTTGCAAACCACACTCAATGCCAGTCTTCAATTAGAAATTACAAATTTGCAATCACAATGCATGGACCCTCTTCTTAAAATTGATTCCGAACTCAAACTGTTGCTTCAGAAATATACTGATCTGGCAACATTAGATAATTTTCAAAGTTTAGAAGAAGCTGTAGCAGCTCTTCAAGCCAAATTTAAGACCCAGGCTAACAACTCTGAGCAATTGAAACAGCAATTGGAGGAGCAGATTAATAATGTCCAGACACAGCTCCAAACAATTGTCAAAAGCATAAAATCACAAGAAGATTTTGATCTAGTGATTTCCACTCTAAAGGAACAGATTCAATCACTCCAGATACCTAATCTGGACCCCTTGAACAATGCCATAGCCGAGGTTAAAGAAAAAATTGAGACACTTGAAAATTTTATGAACAATTTGCCATCTTCTGATGCTTTGAATGCAATAACTCGGAGTGTTGCAAACATTAAGCTGCAACTCGAAACATATGAAGATTTTGGAAAAATTCAAAGTACCATAACCCATCTTGAAGGTACAATAGCAGCAGTGCAAAGTGATTTGGCAAATGTACAAGAATCTCGCCTGCCTGGGATTGTAGATACACTTGTCAGTGTCCAGCACCAAATCACAAAGCTTGAAAACCTCAACACTGAATCTGAACTATCTCATTTTCATCACTTGATCGATGATATCCAAACAAAGCTTGAAATTTTACAACAATCAACACCCTCTCAGGCAGATATAGCCCTGCTCCAAAATGCTATGCAAAATGTGGCTGATGCATCTGAATTAAACAATGTGAAATTGGCACTTGAATATTTGCAAAATACAGTATCAAATCTTCCCACATCACAGGAACTTAAAAATATTAAGAGGGCAGTGAATAGGATATTGAAATCAGAAGATATCAAGAATATCCAGACAGAGATCAAACATCTCACTCAGACAGTGGCAACTCTTCCAACCAATCAACATATTAATGAACTGCATGCCCTGTTTGAGGATATCAGAAGACAGGTCCATGATCTTACTACTCAAAATTCAAAATTGGCAGTTGTTGAAAATTTGCAACAAATTGTAGCTAATATCAACCAACAGCTAGGGACCATGGAATCCAATCAAGCAAATGCTCTGTCTGTTTTTGCCACCCAGCTTCAAGAGATTGTGCAACAATACAAGAAACTTGTTGTGGACATAAAGATCAAGCCAGGCCATGATGATGTTGTTAGAACCATCAATGAGCACCTTGAATCTGTAACAAGCAGATTGCTTACAGCAGAAAAGGAAATAACAGGCATAATCGAGAATCCAAAACATACAGTAATTCTTGAATTGTACAGCATCCCCAACAAAGAATATGATTCACCAATTACACCAGGTGGCAAAATATATATGCTGTCCCCTGCACAATTTTATTACCAGTTTTTTGTTGGGGGCACATTGAGACCAATCAAGATCAAATATTGGCATCAGCCACAGGCACACCACTACCCTACCTTATCAATAACAAATGCTGAGAACAAAGTGAAAATCACCAGTGTAGAATTAGAGGATTTTACAGACCCCAATACATTAGAAACAGCCTATACTGAAGATGATGGCTCTCTGGAATTTAAAATACAAATAGGGGACAAATTATATTTAGAAAATCCTGTAGTATCAGCTGCTGAACACCCCATAGTTGCAATATTCTTGTTTTCATACCATGTCTAGACAAATTATCGTTGATGAATTACACAGACAAGCCAGACATCATTTTAAGAGACTCCCAGTAGTCACAAAGGGCATAGATGATTTATGGCAGAGCGACTTGATTGAGTTGTCAAGTGGACAGTTGAAAAACTTAGACAAAATCAACAAGGGCTACAAGTATCTACTCACTGTAATAGACACATTTTCAAAATTTGCCTGGGCTGTGCCACTCAAATCCAAGACTGGAAAATGTGTTACAGAAGCCTTCAGGACAATCATCAATCAGAGTGGAAGATCACCGCGCTATTTGCAAACAGATAATGGCAAAGAATTTTATAATTCAGTGTTTCAACAATTTATTAAAAGCCAGGCAATAAAACATTACTCGAGTTACAGTGATCTCAAAGCCTCAATTGTAGAGAGATTCAACAGAACCTTAAAAAATCTTATGTATAAACAATTTACCCTCCAAGGTAATTATAAATGGATTAATATTCTTCCAGAACTTCTACATAAATATAACAATTCTGTCCATTCCACAATCAACATGAAACCCTCTGAAGTAACTTCATCTGATGAGCAAAAATTGATCAGGACTGTTTATTATCCTAGATACCAGCCAACAACAAGAAAGGCCAAATACAGGGTGGGTGATCAAGTAAGAATCAGCAAATATAAGCACTTATTCAAAAGAGGCTTTACAAGAAACTGGAGCACAGAATTATTTACAGTGGTTCAAGTTAAACCCGGGACCCTTAACACATATATAATAAAAGATCACCGAGGAGAAATTCTCAAAGGCAGGTTCTATGAACAAGAACTCAGCAAAACTAAACAGCCTGACACATATCTCATAGAAAAAATCATCCGCAGAAAAGGCAACAAGTTATTTGTCAAATGGCTGGGTCATCCGGAAAACAGCTGGATCGATGCAGACAAAGTGATAATATGAGCACCTGGGATGTTATAAAAAGGCTGCCAGAACCTGAACAGCAGAATAAGAGAAATGGCAAGTTGCTGCCTGAAAATATTAGGTGTCTTATTGTTGGGCCATCTGCTTGTGGTAAAACTACACTCATGGTTGAATTGGCACCCAACTGGCTAGACTGGAAAAACAGGCACTTGTATGTCTTTTCTAAGAGCTTGGAACAATTAAAATATCAGCAGCTGATGAAGCTATATGATGGATTGGATATTGCCACTTTTGAACCAGATGTTAAGCCACTTGATGAATGTCTCGATAATTCTGTTGTTGTGTTTGATGATATTATACTGGATAATCAAAACAAGGTTAGAAATTTCTTTACACAGGGGCGGCACAAAAACATTGATTGCTTCTACCTGGCACAGACTTTTTCTAAAATACCGAAGCAGCTGATCCGAGACAACAGCAATTTTATATGTGTGTTTCATCAAGATCATACCAACCTCAAACACATACATGATGAATATGTAGGTGGGGACTTGAGCTACAATGATTTTTCCAAGTTTTGCAGCAGGTGCTGGAACCAGGACAGTTATGGGTTTGTCACAATTGATATGACAAGAACACCCAGTAGTGGCAAATACAGAAATAAAATCAACGATTTTCTAGACGTTGAGACGTATATAAATAACCATGAAAAGGCCAATCATTGATGATCTTAAGTTAAGAGATTATCTTGTAAAAAGATTTAAGGGATGGAAATCAGAGAACCGAGGAATTTATGAAAAACACAAGCAAACAGAACAGCCTGTAATTGATGCTATTAATAATTTAGGTAAAAATATCAAAACTGTTACAGAGCAAAATCAAGATTTGATCACGGAGCTTGTACCTGTAGCTGCAAGGAACATATTAGATTATCCATTCACCCCACTTTCCAGTATTCATACACCTAGTCCTGTTGCTCCTCGAAGAATTGAAGCTACTCAGGATCCTATTGAATTGGGTCTTCTTGCTCAAAAATATTTAACTACACCTAAAGACAACAAAGATGAGGTCTTTGGCTTATATGCTGACACAGAGCTTGATGGGAGCATCATTCATAGAATTGGCAATTTCAGAGTAACATTTATGGGGGATGATATAATTGTTTATTCAGAATCTCGTCTCGGAGAAAAAGGTGCTTTTGTTAAGTACCCCGGAACACCTGGATTGTGGGAACTGATGACTAGGAAAAGGCCTGGCAGCTATACAGATCAAGATTATGAGCATTACAAAGAAATATTAATAAAATCAGATGCTCTATACCAGAACAATGATCCCACACAAAAAAGAGTCAAGTCTAGCAGTGGGGCAAAATACAATAATTTAATCAAGCCCATATGGTCACAGATCAAGACAGGTAGTGGAATCAAACAATACAACACCCTGCCCAAAGAATTTGTGTGGGTTGATGATGTCAGGAAACTTGTAGATAGGTTATTAGTGATAGCTGGGGAGGAAAATGCTGGGAACCACAATTTTTACAATGAAAAGGTTGGAATTATGGACATGATAAGCACAAAATTGTCTAATTTTATAGTGAATGACCCTAAGGGGATTGGATATCTCATAAAAATTATTAATACTCTACCACCTAAATTTTGGAATGTTTCTGAGGGTCGGGGGTTGGTTAATGACATTATAAACAAGCTGCCATTTGAACTACATATTCCAGGCTATCAGTATTGTGGTCCAGGCACAAAATTGGATCATAGATTAAACAGAGGTGATCCTGGTGTAAATCCCCTAGATGCTGCTTGTAGAGACCATGACATAGCATACAACACACATTCTGATCTTGACAAGAGACATGTTGCAGACAAGAAATTAGAAGAGGCTGCATTTGGTAGATTTGTAAGCAAAGATGCTTCTTTGAGTGAGAGAATAGCAGCATTGGGAACCACCATAGCTATGAGCACCAAACAAAAACTGGGGTGGGGGTTGTGAATATATATATAATAAACCTAGAATGAAGGCCAAGGGTGTTATGTATCAAATACCTTATGCAGGTCTCAAATCTCTTAAAACTATTGACAGTCTCTTGACCAAAAAGCAGCGCAAGAAAAAAAGCTCTTGTCTTGCAAAGGGACATGGTATGAAATTGTTGCTTAGTACCCCCCAATTAAAAAAATTACAGCAATCTAGAAAAAAATCACATGTGGGGGGTTTCATATTTACTATCCCGGCCATCTTAGCTGCTCTCGGGGCTGTTGGGAGCTTGGCTGGGGGATCAGCCGCCATAGCAAAAACAGTAATAGATGCCAAGAAAAATAGGGCAGAATTAGATGAGCAGAGGCGCCATAACCTGGCCATGGAGAAAAAAGGCAAAGGTGTTAAGAGAGCCATGAGTAAGTTTAAAAAAAACAAGAGCCGCTTACAAACCAAGATATTGAAGCTTTAATCAAGCCACTGGGCATCAAAAATTTTAGAGGTGTGTACATGTCTGATTCTTTACCAGAACAACCACTCAACAAAGAGTGTGGCATTGTTAATTTGGATCAGTTCAAAAATCAGGGCACTCACTGGATTTGTTATCTTAAATATTTAAACAATGAGGCATTTGTGTTTGATTCATTTGGAGGTGTTCCACCTGAAAATTTAGTAAAATATCTAAAATCAGCTAATCTTTATTACAATAATGCCCGTCTTCAAAACTTCAAAGATGTTAATTGCGGACATTTGTGTTTATCTGTTCTTAGATATATGTCTCAAATAAATAAACCATCAATTGAAAATTTTCAAAAAGCCTTGTGGTATCTGAAACATCATGGGGGTATTCCATCTCACCAGCCAAAATTCAATATTGAAACTCAAATTACATGATGACATTGTGTATCCCAAAACAATAGCTCTCAGAGCATTTTACGGCATGTACTTGATCCCTAATATTACGCACCACAACAACACAATTGCAATAGGGGATCAAAAAATTGTCATCACTCCAGGGCAATATAATCTATCCACTCTAAATGCTCAATTACCCAGAGGTGTAGTGTTAAGTCAAAATTCTGTCACTCACAGAGTAGAGATTGTATCTGCTACAGAAACAGTGGATCTGGGTACTATAGGAGAGCTGTTAGGCTTTGAGAACAACACAAAACTTGAAGCGGCCATCAAACACACTGCTATGAATATACCCAAATTCTTAGCCATAGAGACACTGAATATTCACTGTAATGTGGCTGAGGGTATGATCACCAAATCAAATGGCATAGGCACTCACAAACAAACTGGCATCATTGCAACATTCAAACCTAATTCTGAATTTATGGAGCCAATCATCTACACTCCATCCCCAACATTATATTTTCCTGTGTGTCATAACAGAATAGATAACATTGAGTTGATGGTCACTAATGAAAAAGAAGAATTAGTTGATTTTGCTGGAGCCACAACAACTGCTATCATAGAGATTAACATTTAAATAAAAATACATACAATGGAAAATATTGAGAGTTATGAGCTACAATCATTCCCTCCAAACAGGAGGACATTTGCAAATTTAAATCAACCCAACACAGAGATTGAGGTTGATCTTGATGTAGGGGATGGCTTTATACACCCCCACGGAGCAGATCTATACATCAAATTTGATGTTGTAAAGCTCGATGGAACAGATTACCCTGCAAATTCAAACATAAGATTGGTAGATAATTTTGTGCCGCATCTGTTCTCTGAAATTGAGATCAGAAAGCATGGTGTTGTTATAAACAGAATAGATTATCCCGGCATTACCTCCACAGCTTTGGCCACACTAAAATTATCCAAAACCGAGGCTTCATACTACCAAATAGGTGGATTTGAGGCTGGTGATAAGATATTATCTAAGAACCACACAGTGCTGTTCCCGATGCGCCTGTTGCCAGGATTCTTCTCGGATTACAAAGATATTATGTGGAAGGGCGGTTTAAGAATTACATTTAGAAGAGCTGCAAATGATAACAATGCTTTGATGAGGTACAGCACATTAAACCCTACAGGGGAAGCTATGCCTAATACCCTACCTGATGAAGGCAAATGCATTATTCAGACTATGGAGCTAAGAATCCCAGTTGTTGAATATGAAGCCAGTTATGCTCTTAAATACAAAGCAGATATAGTAAAAAATCCACAGGTTCCTCTGCAATTTTATACATATCAATGTGTACAGAAGCCCGCATCTGGCACATATTATGAATTTGATGCTACAAATTCATTCTCCAGTATACAATATGACATGCCGGATTTTGTGGTGGTACTGTTTCAGACTGGAAGACACAATAACCAGGAAAAAAATTCGAGTAGATTTGATAACTGCAACATCAAGAACATATATCTTAAAAATGGCAGAAATGAGGTTTTTCCTAGAGAAAATTACAATTTAGACATTTCCAAGGATGATTTTCTCAAATTATATGAGGCATTTTCTTCCTTCAAGCGTGTCACTACTGGCAGTACTGACATGTATTACACACCAGATGAATTCAAAGCACGGAGACCCATGTTTGTCATCAATGCTTCAAAAAGGAAACAAGTTGTGGTTAATGACAGAACAAACATTAAAATTATCTGTGAATTTCACGAGGCATTACCCGATGATACCATTTGTAGTGTTATTCTCATAGGAGAAAAATCATATGTTTATGATGTAAGAAATGAGAGAGTCACGGAGCAATTCTAGAAGAATTACATTATCTTAATATTAGATAAACAAATTGAAGCTGGTATCCAATTGAACTTAAACCAGAAATAAATATGTGTGTGTGTGTGTGTGTGTGTATGTGTGTGTATGTGTGTATGTGTGTCTTGGCCTAGTTTTAAGTGTGGCCACAAGAGGGGCTTATTTTTAACAAATTTATGGACAACAATCTCACAGAAGTACCTTTTATAAGTGTAGCCTCATCAATCTGAGGGGGTCATACTTTCTGAGAAATTCCCGAGGGCATTTTTTACAAAAATCTTAAATTAGGCGGGGTTCCACACTTGAGCAAAAAGCTCATATGGGCATGTTGAGCTAGTTTTAAGTATAGCAAATCTGCATGAGAGGGGGTTCATACTTTCTCGGGTTTATAGTAGTATCAATACAACTACTAAAAATGCAATATTAATAAAATTACATTTTTATTTATAATTTAAATGTTTTAATTTGAACATTATTATTATTTCTGGGACACTTGGTTCGGCTCCCCCCCCCCCAAATATATTCCTAGATACGTCGTGCCTGTCTGTGGGAATTGTTATCGTGAGAGACAAATATGCGAGATGAACGAGATTTTGCATAGACTCGTCTCGGCTTGTGAAGCACGTCTCATTCTCGATATTTATAATACAATTTGTTCATTTTTTCTCCACCAGCCCAACTAGGGACTGACCTTGAGAACTAATTGCCCCCCCCGTGTAATTCTATGCACTTTTTGACACTTGGTGGAGTGCTGTTTATACTCACGAAGTTTATATCGTGTGACCTCACCTAAAACTATAATTTTTCGAATTCTGAAAACTGCGGAACCATTTATTCTTTGGAGGGGAAAACGCGGATGCAGCTACCAGCCGTTTCCAGCAGCGCAATGCTTGCTCCGCCCACTCGCCTTCTCAACTTCTCTACTGTTATGCGAGGCCTTGTTTCCCGAGACAGGGTATGTCGATACGGACGTACGGTCCAAACTTCCATCGTATGCTAAAAAAAATGTATATATATGTCAAAAGAACGAGCAACGGTATGCTAATATTGAACTACAATTCGAATTCTCTTATTTTGCTATTGTTGAGAATTGCAAATTCCTAGAAACAGTCACAATAATAAATTTCAAATAATGATGTTCTGTGAACACAATATTTTTTAGTCTTAATAGAATCAATGCAATGAGCAAATTTTGTCCTCAATTTTGTTTTTCAGTGGCAGCGATTGGGTTTCAAAAACCGGGGGGGGGGGGGGGCAAGGACCCAAGACAGTCACAGTACAGTCACGGACACTTCTGGGTTGTAATAATTCCATTAACTTTCAATGTGATCGTCACAACCCAGGAGTGTCCGTGACTGTACATCAAGGGGTTATTTAGGCAAGGGGTCCATGGTTGTGGACCACCCCGGAAAAGACTTTAGCAAGTCGGAAATGAAATAAGCAAAATCAGTGTGCGAATTAACGGGGGTTTCCCCCTACAAAAATTTTATTTCCGGAAAAAAAATATTATTTTTATTCCTGTCAGGAATGTTTTTATCCTCCCAAAGGAATGTAATTTAAAGCACATAGTATACCATTCCTGAAACAGTGGCGGCGATTGGGTTCCAAAATCGGGGGGCATGGTGCCAAAAGTAGGGGGGGGCAAAGATAGTATATTTCCTTTTGTAGATAAGGATTAGCATAGTGCAGGGGCAAAAGTGGCAAAAGTGGCGAAAAGTGGGGGGCAACCGCCCCCTAATCGCCGCCAGTGCTGAAATATGTAACAATTAACAACTAACTAACTAACTCTTTAGCCTTCTTAAACCCGAAGGTTCATGGCTGCAGCAACACAGAGCCTTCCATCTGTCCTAACTTAAGCAAGATCTACATACTCTTTTCCATCCCTACCGATTTCCTTTAGGTCCATCTCAACGTTATCCCTCCATCTTCGTCTTGGCCTTCTTACAGGTCTCTTACCATCAGGTTTGCCAACAAGAATCCTGTAAACTCCTCTTTCCTCTCCCGTTCGTACCACATGGCCTGCCCACATAAGTCTTCTTGATTTAATTGTTCTAATAATATCTGGACATGAATACAAATCGGATCTCCGGGCGGGGACTACTTTGAATTAGGCACCTGGAATGTTCTGAGCCTTTACCGGCCTGGGGCATTTCAGTGTACAGTTAATGAGATAGTTAAGTATAAATTAGATGTAGTAGCTGTCCAGGAAGTCAGGTGGCCAGGAGAAGGGAATTGTAAAACAATTAACAAACACAAGTGAAAAATCATTCGTGACTATTAATGGTTCAGTAATCAAATATTTACAGCCGCGGTAGCTCAGACGTCGTCGACATCCGTGGCGGAGTGGTTAGCACAGCGCGCTGAGACGTTAGGGGTTCCGGGTTCGAATACCGGATAAGACATGGATATTGTGTATGTCCTAATGAGAAAAACTAAAAAGTGAGAAAAACCGATAAATGTAAAAATTGAGAAAAGAGTAAAAAACGGGGGTAGGTGGGTTAGGCGGACGTTAAGTTTGAAATGGTCACGGTTTCGGTCTTACAAGTTCAATAGCTCTTTTTCTGCACGAGTTTGGGTTTCCTTTCATGAAAATATGCTGGGTGTTCTTAATTAACATAAATGTTATCATAAGATTTAATGGCCTAGGTTAGAACCAATGTCCTAAGGTGCTTAGAAGCCCAAGGCAATACTTTAGTTTACTGACTGGTAACCAGGCTTGTTAAAGGTCCACGAACCCATAAATTCTAATGAGTTTTATTGGGTTCCGATGTAGGACCGGAACAGTGGCGTATACTGACTCAAAGGTCTGGGCTAGCTCACTATGTCACAAGGTCCTAGGCTATGAATAGAAATCGGGTTGCCAACTCAGAAGAAATCGGGTTGCCAACTCACAGGAAATCGGGTTGCCAACTCATCAGAAATCAGGTTGCCAACTCATCAGAAATCGGGTTGCCAACTCATCAGAAATCGGGTTGCCAACTCATCAGAAATCACCATCACCATCTCACTGATATGAATAGTATTATTTACAATTTCTGATCGATTTTTCTCCTGTATTTTATTCTCTAGACTTCAGGCTTCGCAGATAGCCTAGCTAGCCTAGAATATACGCTCCTGGACCGGAACCTTTTCTTTCGCACAATTTAAATTCCCTACAGGTTCCGTATTGTTTCATTGAAAAAAGTTTCCTGGACCGCACTTAAATTGATCAAGTAAAAAGGTTCCTGGACCGAATTGAAATAATTTACAGATAAAAAATTATTTACGGTCCAGGTCCATTTACGCTTTCTGATTTCGTCTCCTGGAGCGGAATTGAATTTATTTAAAATTTCTGGACCTTTAAGAACCCTGCTGCTAACATACATACAAATTGTCATAACCCCCCAAACAAAACTTTCTCTGAAAATTCACACTGATATTCGAGACCGAGTTAGGTTAGGTTATCTCGTGCGGCTACCAACTAGGAATTTTGATATCGCGATATATCGTCAAGAAAATATCGTCACAGACGATATGATATTTTTTCCGTATCGTGATATCGGCGATATATCGTCTCCACGATATATATCATGAAATTTCGTAACGATATATCGCCAACATGATATCAGGGTGGTCACTCTAGGACCATGATAAAATTCAAGTATAATTCCAGGTTTTCAAGGCAATCTTTCCAAAAATTCGAGGCTACACGCAGATGTTTTCTCTCAACGTATTACGACCCTCACCACCGATACACACAAATATATTAACAATGTAAAGGGTTTGTGTGATTCCAATGTGTCCAAAAAGTCTAGATCAATGTAATTAAACAGCACACTTATTTAAAATATTTAATTTACGGTGCATAGTTTAAATTTGCTATTTCGCATTCAGACTCAAAATATATCTTCAAACACAAGTCACAGATTGCTTATTGTTAATTGTACAAGATTTTCAAACTCAAATTTTCCAATTCAACTTCAGGGTACCTTATCTTGCAATAATCTTCCGTCTTTCAGATAGATTGTTGTGCAAGCAAAGTAAAGTAAAGTGTTCCCCTGTGCTTAGCACCACGCCATGAAGGCGTATAGGGGGTGTGGGGGTAACGCCCCACACTTTCTTGATCCGGTCGTGAGTGGGGGTGATGTGATCAGCATCACGCCCCTGACCGCCTTTACCCCCCAGGGTTTCCCCCAGGTAACCATGTTATTCGACGCTGGGTAGGCGCCGGGGCCGCTTCCACCGTTAGAAAAGTTCCCGGATTTGAACCGGCCGGGGATCGAACCCGGGACCTTGAGCATGGTAGTCAGACGCGTTACCGACTGAGCCACCGCGGCCATATTGTTGTGCAAGCGGCACTAAAAAAGTAAACGGATCGAGAGAACTCTGTTTTATTTTCCACGCAGATTTCTTTTCCTTCTTCGATAAAAATAAGGACTGCCTCAGGGCATTTATAAATATGTTTAAATTCAATGGGATTTGGAGTAATAAAAGTTGCAAATTTTCACATCTACGGTGAAAAATTGAAGCAGAATTCACGCAGAATTCCCGGCGAGTAGCCACCTTGGATATATATTGCCGACACGATATATATCCAGGCCCGTAGCTAGAGGGGGAACAGGGTGACAGCTGCCCCCCCTGAGAGCCTCCTTTCCCCCCGTGAAAAATACAGAACACCTTCCTATGAATTTCTCACTAATCTTTAAAATTATATCATGTGTTACTCTAGCAACATAACAAAGGCACAAATTGATTTTGTGATTTATTAGGGTGTATGGGATTCCGTACAATGTCGTATCAGGATTGGGGGGGGGGGGAATTACCTTCCAGATTCAAACTTGGGAAATGATATCGCAATTTTCCGTAGGTTAATGTGTTGAAACCAAGTACGTTTGTTGCCGACTTGTGCATGCCATTTATACGAGTATGTATTGGTATTGTGGAGTTCTTAGGTGCACCAATAGTCCCATTGTTGTTCTACTTTGATTTTGACCCGTGGGAGGAGGTCAGTGTACGGCAGGGGTAACAGTTTATTTTCGTTCTCGCTTGTTTAGCAATTACATGAACGCGATCTTGATACTTATTGAGGTCACTGTGGGCGCGAATATATGTAAAGGTCGCTGACAGACCCTGTTGTTGAAGGTCTAGCATGATTCGGAGAATAAGATAGGGAAATACCGTTAACTTATTTGCTGCCCGACCTGTTCGTGATAACGCTTGAAGTACACTCAATGCGTCCGTGAGAATTAAAGAATGATCGAGTCGTAACTGGAGGGCGAATTGTAGTGCTTTATAGATAGCATAACATTCCGCCGAGAAGATAGACATATCGGACGGGAGGGAAAATTGTCCAGTGATGTTATGAGATGGTACGTAAAAAGCGCATCCCACACCGTCTGCAGACTTCGACCCGTCAGTATAAATAAAAGTTGAGGCCTCAATTCTCTATAATTTTCATGTCTACCATGATCTTCATATTGTATCTCTACTTGGGGTTCTGTGGGAATATTCAGTTGATACATAAGTGGGTTCGGATGGGTAAAGGTTTTGTGGTAAGCTTCGGGTCAATATTGTAACACGAAGAAAAAAACGTTTAGTGGGGGAGCTGGGGTCGCAAATGTTTTATTAAAGGGATGAGCGTGTCGCGCCCACGATTTGAACAAATATTGCACGGTGAGTTTGATACGTCGGTGTGACAAAACAGTTGTGACATTTTGAGTAGTCTTGTATTAATGGTGCCGAATGTGTTCCGATGTCTTTTTCTAGCATGTGTTGCTATGAACTTGGAACTGCTTAAATTTTTGTTTCCCAAGTCTACCTTTTGGTAATAGTGATTCATGTGGTAGAGAGAGGGAGTGGATATTTGATTTTTGTTACTTATCGTTGCTTTTCTGCCACTTCTAGCTAATCGCAACAATGAGTGATGACGTGAAATTGATGAAGAGACACAGTGCTGCAACCACAGGGGAGCAGGGGCCATATCCCCCCCCCCGACCTTGGACGGAAGTCCATTCTAGGGGAAGTAAACATTGAAGTAAAAAAAACAAGACTAGGAGAATCTGAGAATAGCAGGACAATTGGATACTAATGATGGAATTAGTTTTTACGTGTTCCTTGCATTTTTCTTACAGACGGCCAAGGGTACTTGCAAGGGGCACTGAGGGTCAATTACCCCCCCCCCTCGATTTCAAATTTTCTACAAGTAAAAATACATTTCGTAAAATTTTCTTGATCGCTTCGCTCGCATTCTCAACTATTCTTATAATCTAGGATTGATTTCGCCCCCCCCCCCTAGAAAGAATTCCTAGCTACGGGCCTGTATATATCGTCAAAATATCGTGACAATATATCGTCGACACGATATGTATCGCCAAATATCGTGACAATATATCGCCGACACAATATATATCGTCAAAATATCGTGACGATATATCGCAGACACGATATATATCGTCAAAATATCGTGACGATATATCGTCTAGTTGAAATCGCCTGGAAGATATTTTTTCAACACCCCTAAAAGTAGTCAGCAGGCAGTGAACTTAACGCGTACTCACCCTGCCGTCCCTGTAGTGAAGAGCTGGCTGCAGACTCACTGCAAATGAGCGTCATGTCCCAGCGCGACACGTAAGTGACCAGCGTGAAGAGAAGGAGAAGGAGAATTATGCACTTAAAGTCGGTGAAACACTTGAGCACTAATGAGCTACGTCGTAGCATGGCTGTTTCTCAAGCTCTAAGCGGCATTCATGCCGTAACGCTGTCCTTGGTGTCGAGACACAAACCGTCAATTTTTGTGCCATGCGTTGTCATGTGACGCATATGACGCTGCTTCTTACCCCATATTCAAGTTCCGGCATTTAAGGACGCTGTAATCAAGGGTTTACGATTCGATTCTTTCCGGTGGTCGTATCCGACTTTAAATTGTAACTCTAACTAACGTTCCGGCAATCCTAAACCCGACTTCCCATTATTATCAATTTCCTTCAGGTCCATCTTAATATTTTCGTTCAATAAATAACCCAGCCCTTAAGGGCCTTGGCCAATCTCCCTCCCACAATCCTACCAGAGGTGTGGAGATCTTTAACCAGTAATAGGGTGACGTGGGGTCAGCACGTCGAACCCTGAGCCGTTACAGGAGATTTCCGTGACCGGGTTACGCTACTCACTCGTAGCTCCCCAATTTCCTCACGATGGTGGGTTGCCAACGGTCCTATACACAGGCCGAATATCAGTTTCAGATTTTCGGGATCTTGAACATCGGGCAATATCAGACGGTTTTGAATTAAAAAGTGCTTTAGTGAGGAAAATTGCTTGGAAATGTGTTTTTACTGTTACATATGCAGAAATGCATGTGTGTATGTCAGTTCAGTAATAACCAGCATTGGGCGATATATCGTCCAGACGATATCAACTAGAAGATATATCGTCACGATATTGGGCGATATATATCGCGTCGGCCATATATCGTCACGATATTTGGCTACATATATCGTAGAGACGATATATCGCCGATATCACGATACGGAAAGAATATCGTATCGTCTGTGACGATATTTTCTTGACGATATATCGTGATATCAAATTTCCGATATCTTCCATCCATAGTAATTACCACTGCTCAAGTAATAACAGTTTATGAAAATTATGACCCTCCCCGCCCCCCTCACCACCGCATCCACCCCGAAAATGATTTTGAGGGCGTGCCCTTGACTGCACGGAAACCGTCACAGAGTACTTGAATAGCTTGCTTGTAGATTCTCAGCGATTACCAATGCATTCAAACGGATTCTGTTCGTAAACATCATTTGAAATTAAAATGACTTTTAGTGCATCCAGTCAAAAGCTCGATAGCGTAGATTGCGTGATGTGTTTTACTTTCGCTTTTCCCTGCTTCGCAGTGTTGCCAGCACATGAACAATGTGGGATCCATGAGTATTAGCGTGCAAATGGACATTTCCACTCAATTTTTTTTACAACAATTTTAAAAACTACACCCTGGTAAATGACCCCTGCAAGTTCTCGCGTTTTTCTGCGTCCAGTTTAAGGCAGAAACGAGACTTCCAAAGTTGCGAGGCTAGCGTTGCGCTGAAAACACGCCGCCGCCATGTTACTACGTCACTCCTTAGGAAGAGCTCGTTTGTCGTCTGCTTCGAGCGTCCAGTTCCGGATGGGTAGCCCACGGTGAGCGAACACGTATAGCAGTTTTACAAATCTGTACCGATTTAAATAATGGAAGAAGGAGCGATAGGAGAAAGGAAAGCTATGCTTTGTAGTGATCATTCTTCTATGAAATATCCGTGCTGCTCACGTGCAAGATAAATGAAAGGGTTCAGCTGCGTGTGTGTTCTCAGGCAATGCGAAAAATATTGCTTATAAAATTGGTTGCTGACCAGACACTCAAAAATATTTTTTAAACTTATATTTACCGTAACCTATGTAGTGCAAAATAGGAATTTTCACCTTCTTCACTTTATTTATAAAGACTATTTAACTTTCTTTTCCATAAAGCAATTTCAGTTTGTGTTCCATTTCTGTTGCGCAAATTATGATCAAATATTTTTTGTGCAGATAAGAGAAAATACACTGAGAATATTACATTAGTTCCACAGTACATATCTATACTTAGTTTATGTATAATTATTACAAGGAAATAATGTGTATAACCATGGGCGTATTTAAGGGGGATTCAACGGGTCCAAACCCCCTCTCTTTTTGGTTCACTAAAATTACCAGTTTCCTTGTTCTATCCGCTTGTTGATAAAAAAATTCCTTCGGACTTATTTCATTCTCTTAAATTAGAGACGTATAGGACGGGATACGGATGGGAAGGAAATTTCATAATTCCACACACCAGATGGGACTGCAGACCAATATCTGCAATTTCCTGATAGTTTCGGAATTTTTGCAATAAGAAACTGCATTGAGACTGTCAAATCAGTTATTTTTACCCCCTCGAATCATATTAAAGAAATTTGGTTCTTAAGAACGTAGTGACACAAGATGAACAGAAAAGTATCAATACTTCGTGACTGCAAACACACAACTTTGTCGGGTCCAACATCCCCTCCCCCCATGCTCCCCAACGAGCTTCCGGCCAGCAGTGTCGTGGATTTTCACTTACGAAATAAAGCAACCCTAATTATACCAAAAGTTGATCCATCCCTCCACCCCCCCCACCCCCCGTGAACTATATATACGCCCATGTGTATAACAATATCCCATACTGAAATGGTACGATATAATTATTTTGAATTTTGTATTGCGAAAAAAGCCGCCTCATCTCGTTACCCCGAACGCATTAATTGGTTGGTTCACAACTTCACCTCTAAGGATCCTATCGAAACGAGACATGGCAGCCTTGGTCTCGTTCTCGTTGAGAGTTGTAAATATCTGTCTCGTGTTTATTTGTAAATGTCTCATTGACAGTCTCGTCTCAATTTATAAACATCCGTCTTGGTTTGGGAGGGCAATTCTCGTTCTCGTCTCAAGTCTAGAAAAATATAGAATTAACAACGTATGCAAAGGCTTATCATTATAAATACAAAGAAAACCTTCTTAATATTTTATATATGCAAACCAAACTGCAGATTCAGAATTACCAGGAATGAACTGGCGTTGTAATTATTATACACAAAATTCATGATTTATCTGAGGAAGTCGCATGTTCCAGGTTTGACTTTCGACCTGGGCATGACTGTTTCCTTGTGAGTGACATTTCATTGAACTGGAAATTGTTACATGGGGGGATGTTTGCTCGAGACTTTGGGGACAGCTAGGGGGATGCTTCTATTGTTAATGTTGGTGTTGCTTACGAGACGAGGCATGTTCCGTCTCGTCTCATAAAAGGAGATGGGACAAGTGAATGTTTTCGAAATGAGATGGAACAGAAGAAAAAGTTCGTCTCTTATCATGGCAGGTTGGGTGATACTTAGATTGTGCAGTTGGTGGTAGTGTGTGTGTGGGGGGGGGTGTACTCCTGCACCCCGACTTCGAATACTGCTTGTAGTTATTCATCTTCATTGTAGCGATTAGCCAAAAGTGGGAAGAAATGTGATGTTACAGATGATACATAATAAATTAACCATGCGTTCTCATCGTTGCGGTTAAACAAAGTGAACGGAAAAGCGACGTAAAAGTAGGCTAAATACAAAAATTTGCAATATATATATATTAACTGAAGAAAACTGCCATTTACTGCAGGAAATTTAAAAACTCCCCGTTCGTACATTTTTATACCGTATCACCTCTTATATTGCAGAAATTGGCGTGTAAACCAGTGTGTTCTAAAAGTATTATCTTAAAATTTGTGAAGAAAATATTATGACGAAAATAATTGTAATTCCAGAAAAGGCATTCCTATAACATTAAGTTCTTGCCAGTCAGAACTAACCTACGTATTCGCAATGAACAAGGCTGTTCACGTGTTCAGCCATTGGCTGTTACAAGGTTTGCTTTGTCACCCTAATGGGGAAACCCTCTACCGAGTGGCTGTATTATAGTAAATACTACTATACTGCTAGGGCGTAATTCATCTCCAAGAAATGGAGCACAGATTTTTGCACTGGAAGTTGTAAGATACTTGTTTTACACAGTAACAAGTGAATTTGCTGTCGCTTCCGCGGGTCATGCTAAGTTGACGGGACGAGCAGAAACCCCGCCTGCACGCATTTCTAAGTGATGACGTCAGAGGACCTCCTGTCTGTGGAGAGGACGTTTTCAAATCCGTGACGTAGTAGGTGAATTTCAGCAGTGTTTGAAGGCGTGTTTCTCGAGAACCGAAACAAATATCGCCGAGATATTTTGCACATCTCATGCTTGTGTCATTATCTGTAAAATGAATGGATTTAAAACGTTTTTCATGTCAAAGTGGAAATGTCCATTGTCCATGACTATTTTCATAATTTTTTCTTACATCCTATGTGTTTTAAAACGATATATTTTTATGTATTTATTGCAGAAGTTGTCAACAGCTCGATTTGAGTTTTCTTATGCCAGAAGATCAGTGAGATGGTCCACGGGAACTTGACTATTTTCAAAAAGTAATAAACCCTATGAAATATAATTCAAGTAATGGTTTATTGTTAAACAACAATAGGTAACAGTATTCCATTTTTCTAAACTCTCATTATTTTTGGAACAACATACTTTTCTTCAAATGTTGTACGCCATTTGTCCCACATTGCTCCAGTTTTGTCATAAAAGTTTATCTCGCGATTAGCCAAAAGAAGCAGAAAGCGACGCTAAATAAAGGCCCGTAGCCAGAATTGATCTCCGGGGCGGCGGGGTCATGGATTATCCGGGGGAGCTTTATAAACCAATTTCAAAGTTTTCATTTTCAAAAAAAAAATGTCAATTTTATTACTTGAAGGTAAATGATGTTTGTGTGTGGGGGGGACGGTGTGTTCATTAAGTTAATATAGGATACAGAAAATCTAGAATTATCGTTCAAATACATAGGTTTTTTTTCAATATCTTGCACACAGCCCATCTTCCCACTATACCTGAAGACGAGAGAATATTCTAATTACTTCCCGCTACTTTGGCTTCGGGTCGTAAATCAGATGAATGAATGAGATATCTGTTCTTTTTGAGCAAAATAATATCTGCTGCACTCTTAACTGCAAACAAATTTGTTAAAGTAGTTTTACCAAACTTCAGAGGGGGGCCTGACGACAATGCCAGAGGGGCTCAGCCTCCATGGCCCCTGCCTAGCTACGGCCATGGCTAAATAACAATAATTATATCAAATATTAAGTGTCGTTGCCTTGTCATCAAGGGGTCCCCGGTTCGATATCCGGTGGAGGCACAAGTGGTTCGGATCCCACTTTAAACTGTAGGTCCAGTCCTGTTTAGCCTTACTGTGCATAAAGTGGACTTAAAAACAACAATTCAATGATATATTAAGTATTCTGTGGACTTTGATTCATGCTCTACTGTAGCTCTACCAAAGAGAAAAGACGCTCCGTCGAATTTTCAACCCGTGCGTGCTTTGTTTGCCACGTAATGCTGCCCCTAGGTTGCCATAATATGCGTACCTTCACACACCTTCGTCACCTTTATTCGGTCCAAGTGTGTGTATGATCCTCAAGTGAAAAATTGTACAAGGAGAAAGCACAATTTGTTGTTAGAAAATTCTACATGCACATGCACGCTACTTGCGTGGAGGGAGGACCAAGACAACCACAGCCCACCGTCGCCCAGCAAGTCTCTCTCACTTTGGTAGAAAAAGTTCTGTAAACATGGGCAATGTAGTATATTTATTACAACAGTCAAATTAAAATCATAAAGCCAAATAAAATTGTAGGGCAGACTGTGTACAGGTCAAATTTACATGAGGTATCAACTGTTATTTACAAAACGACCTCAAGGCTGCAACACTGATCAAGTGAGCTTCAAAATGCCATTTTTTGGTATTTTAAAGATGGCGCCTCCTATACAGTGAAGAGGAGTGGTTTCTTGCCCTCTGTCAGCCTAAAACTTACAGACATTTCTCTGCAAATGAGAATTCAATATCTCTGTGCATGCTTACCACACCAGCAAGTTTACTAATGAGGATAAAGTTGGACAATGGCTTCAGTTCGCAGGCAGTTGGGTGGAAAGGCCTTCGCGATGGCTCGTAAGTGACTGCACGTGGACCCCAAAGACTTATTCTTCTTAACGTATACAGGCACTAACTCAAAGTTGTAGATCAGCTATAGACCTGTGCAAAAATGCAGCATACTTGTGCAACCCTACACACAGAAATCTACTAGATAAGAAAAACAAATGAAGGTTTGCTTTTGACTCCCTTCTATTTACAACACTCTCAGGTCCGCCCAATCTTTAATTCTCACCCTGGTTTCTGGCACACGCTTCACACGTTAAAGCGCCTTCAATGGCTGTTTGCTCTGCCTAACGGCCGAGGAGGCAAACAAGGTGCGATGGGAAAGGCGGGAAACTGCCTTGAGCACGTGGATGCACGAGGACATCGCTCAATGAGGAGTCTGTTAGGAACACAACGAAAGTTACACAACGAGCCATCCGCTTAGCAAATCCAGGATTATGCTAATGGGTTTCTCTGCTGCTATTGCCTCTGTGTACGCAGTCTGAATTTGCTGCAATCGTGGCTTCGGAGATCAGTGTTGCCACGCGAAGGGAAATTCGGATAAATTTCAAGTGAAAGGGAAAAATACAAATTTTATGAAAAATATAAAAATTTCAGGGTAATTTTAAGAAACCAACATTGGCTAGGCTATTCAGAGAACTAAATATACAGGGTGTATCATAAGCAATAGCGCAAACTGACACAGTTGAAAGTACACGATAATAGAAGCAAGAAAGTCTCAGTAAACATGGGTCTGCAAACGAGCCGTTTTCGAGATAATTGCGAATGTGTGGTTACAAGTCGCCAATGACTTCATTGTTTGTAAACGTCGTCCTAGTTGGTAAAATGGTAATAATACAGTAAGAAAAGTCATTGGAGATCTCATTGCTTTTATTGAATTCTACTTACTTTAACAAATGTTAGGAACAATTACAGTACACTCGTACCTGTTAAAGGTGTTCAAAGTGTCGTCCTTGCATCTGGATGCAATACTGTATGCCAGTGGCGTACGCAAGGGGGGGGTTACCGGGTTTAAACCCCCCCCTTGAGCTTTTGAAATATTATGGAAAATGTTGTAGAAAAAATTAAAAATGGCTAATTTATCACAGTCAAAGATCTGCGACAGTAATAATAATACTAATAATAATAATTAGAATTATTATTCCCATGCAGCATGGAGAAAAAACAACATTCCAAACACAATCTAAGCGGCCACAAAGTTCAATTTTGCAATTCTTTTGCAAAAAGTCGCGCAATCTCTCGCGAGAATTGTGAAAATTCCTTGCTTCGTCGCAGTGTGCCGACGTTATTGCAAACGTTCTTCCCGGTACTGATTTTGCATCCCCTTGTGAACTCTCAAGTGATGCTGAGTCTACATTCACATCATTAAATAATGTTGAAGAAGTGCTTTGTGAATCACCTAGAAGTGATAAATGTGTTGGAATGTCTATAAACTTACTTTTGAACGAAAACATAGACTCAGTGGAATTTGGCAACATGTATTCTCGCGGCTCATCATCATCCTGGGTGAGTTCCATAGGTAAAGGTATTGTAAATTTTCCCGTGCATATAGCATCGTGCCATGAAGGCACATGTAGTGGTGTGCTGGGCCCACACATTCTCGATCTAGGCCATTTTGCATGGGATGTGATCAGCACCATGCTCCGGCAGCCTTTATCCTCTAGGTTTGCTCTCAGGTACCTATTGCTATGAGGCTGGGTGCGCAAACAAGGCTGGACAAATTCCAACCAATTCCGGGAATCGAACCCGGATCTCCTGTCAGACTAGACCACCGCGGACCCTTGAATGAGTTTCATATTTTAATTATTTCAATAAATTTAATATATTTGCTTGTTTTTATGGATTTTCTTCACACTCACCTATCATACAAATAACAGTTGACTAGACAACTATTTCGTAACAAAGAAACAAAAAATGTAATTATGTTCTATTGCTTTCATAAATATATTTATGAAGATCTCTACTACTTAATAATAGTAGTGATATACAAGTAGTAACAGCAGCTGCATTAGTAGTATTATTAGTAGTAATTAAACTAATTAATTAATTAAAGTATAATAAAACAATGGTAATGTGAATTAGAAAGTTTTCGAAATAACCCCCCCCCCTGATGAAATCCTGCGTACGCTACTGCTGTATGCGATTTCGCATTGAGTTTCGAATTCTTTCGAACACCCCCGGTTCATTTCGAAATTGGTCACAAGCATGTACAATTCTCTGTACTGATTGTATCCATCCTGTTTGATTACAACGCCACCTCTCGGAAATGTTCTGTTTTGTAAACAAAGAGCAAACCTCGGAGCACGCAAGGAGTAAAAAGCACTCTGTGTTTGCAATTAGTGGCGGCTTGTAACCACACATTCGCAATTATCTAGAAAAGGGCTCGTTTGCAGACCCATGTTTACTGAGACTTTTTTGCTTCTATTATCGTGTACTTTCAACTGTCAGTTTGCGCTATTACTTTTGACACACCCTGTACATATGACACAAAGTTGAAATTTAGTATGATAAATTCGGATTCAAATGGTAATTACTTATGATATAAATTATCCTCATTAGCAATTCGTTAGAAATCTATCACCTAGGAACCCGGGGATAAGGCAACGTACCATTAGGCTACCCGTAGAGCATATCACGGTTATGCTAACTGCACATCCAACTAGTTCTTATGTTGCGTCGCTTTTCGGGCATTTGCGGCTAATCGTAACTCGGAGGAAGGATAATTATTACATGAAACAGGTCTAAGAAAACTCGCGAACGAACTCACGGGCTAGGATCAGAATCTGGAACCTTCATTCACGTCTAGTGTTTCCACACGTGTTTCGGTTTTAATAAATTGATTCATCACTGCCCAGAAAAATGATTGCGGGACTCATATTTCAAATGAGAGATATTTTCCATTCGATCTCTCTTCTTTTCGAAGTTGGTAGAACTGCTCCATTCTTAGAACTTCAAACCACAATTCCAATGCAGCTCTCGATCTTATCTTCTTCCAGCTCTAACAAAAGAAGCGAGTGTTTATTGTCGACGCAAGGAAGTGCGAGAGCGTGGCTGGAAGCGTGCCATTGTCGACAACAATGGACAAATCTGGATAGAATTTTATCCGGATATGGGATATTCTGATATCCGAATTGTCCGTATATCCGATATTCGGATTATCCGAATTATTCGGATGTTCAGGTTGTCTGAATTGTCCGGATATCCGAATGTGTGCATTATCCGGACAGTTTCATCATTTATCCGTTGGATTATCTGCATATCCGAATTCTCAGTATATTCCGATATCCGAACTCTCCGCATATTAGAGTTCTCCGTATATCCAAATTCTCCGCATATCCTTTCCATACAGACAACGGATATCGGATAATTTGAATTCCGAATATTCGTTCTCCGTATTTCGTGGTCATCCCTAGCCGACGTAGAGCGAAAAGCCAATCTAGCGCAGGGTTTAAAATCCGAGCATGTAAAGTGTAAAATATTCAAACTAGCTGTTGTTGAGAAAGTGTTAAAAAATTCATGCTCTTCTCAGCTTAATCATATTAAGGTATTATTGGTAATGTATAGTGTAGCCTACTGTTCTTTAATTCAGTATGTTATTTGAATGTGTAACTCCTGGGAAATATATATTCTTCTCTTACAATACAGTAACAGAATGAGAAAAATATCCTTTTTTTGTCTGATAATGTCCCGATTTTTATTCATAGAATCTGGCAACCCTTTTCAATTCTCTCTTCGTCTAATCTCGAAATAATAGGTCTAAATATAAAAATATAACACAAACTAAAAACAAAATTTTGATTATTACTCGTAAAAGCAGCGCACAAATCAGACAGTCAAACCCTTTGTGCATCTGATTGAGTTTTAAGTTCACTTTATGCAGATAAGCAAATCAGGACTGAACCTACAGTTTAAAGTGGTATCCGGACCAATATGTGCCTCCACCGGGTATAGAGGCCGGTCCGGGACCCCTTGATTACAAGGCGACGACGCTTGATATATCTCAATAAGTGACATGTTAAGCAATTTGAATTAGATTAGATTTTTATATACTTAACGTTTTTTTGCACGGAGAGAGAATGTGTGATTAAAACGAACAAAGTATATTATAAATTGTTATTAATAATATTAAAGTAGAAATAATAAAAATAATAAATAATTGTACTAAAGAAAGGCTCCTTTGCACTCTCCATTAGCTTCTGAAATCACGAAACACGTTTCATTAATGCTAAAATTGAAGACAAATTCTTAATTTTATAATTCATATTTTCAGGGGCGTACCGGAGATCAAGGCAGCAATACGACACGATACACGGCTTCAGTAGCATCGTTGGGGAAAGTCACTTCTTAGCTTCATTTTTCTTATGTTTTATGTTGTCCTAGTTACAGGTCAGAAAAATGTCGTTCGGAAGATTTAATCGATCGTTCTGCATATTTTAATTCAATATATAATTACTAAAATGCGTTTCACTCAAAATATTTTCAAACAAATTCTACTTAACCTGGTTTACTAATGATAGTAACTAATGGTAACATGCTTTTATGACTTCGTTGCGAATTTATTGTCAATAGTTGGTTTCAATATGTATTTCCTTTCATTGAATATTATGGAGTTCAAGGTAACCCATTGTCGTATATGCTAGTACGCCCCTGCATTGGGTGACCTTACGTCCCATTTTGACCGGGACAGTCCCGTTTCAGAGACGTGTCTCGGTCGTCCCGTCCATATAATAAAAAACTACCATTTGTCCCGTTTTACACAAGTATAGGAGTTATCTTGAAAACCAAGTCTAAATTTGAGAGGCATTGTTTTGTACGTCTTCAGTTATTTGTAGAGCAGTTAAAAAGCATACAGTTTCTTTACGGAATTGCAAAAAGAATTTAAAGTTCCTGCGTCTTGACACAAATTCAAAAGAAACATCCAAGTTGCGTGTCTGGTTAAGGTTTTCGGGGAGATTTATAGACGATTGTTGAAGAATAAAGCTGCTCTCGAGAAGATTGGTTCTTCTGATCTGGCATTACTCAACCTCAGTGTCAAAGGTTGATGAGAAAGGACTAGAAAGGCTGCAAATCATCCGAGATTATAATAATGAGTAACTTTTGAGAACGGGAGATCATATTTCATTTACTATGATGTATCATTTATGCGATCCATCCTTTAATAAATATTAACAATACGTTAATAATAATAATTTTATAATTAGAACTAACAGATTTTTCAGGAAAAGGGGAGAGGATAAACAGGGTAAACGAATCTCCTTCGTATGTCCCGTTTTTGTGTCAAAATATTATGCTCACCCTACTCTGCATATTTCTGTCTTTGTGACAATGGCAGAAAATGAACTTATTTCGTACGGTTGTATAAGTACAGGGTGGGAAATAACCTTTTGCTAGGGGTCCACAGTAAAAAGTAACAACAATTAAGAAATTATGGTAATACCAAATGTTTACTACGACAATTGTGGTTACAAAAACAAAATTAAAAGTTAGTATGTCCGCCGATTGCTTCTCTCACAGCACGAAGACGATCAGGGTAGGAGCTCAGAAGATTCGCAAACAGTCCGTATTCCATTCCATGTCACGGAGGACTTGTTCCAGATGTGCAAGGAGTGTTGACCAGGAATAGCGGTCCGGTTCGCGTTCCACTATCATCAAGGACTCAACTGCGTCCTTCAGAATAGCCAAAAAGTGCTCCGCTGTATTCAGGTCCGGTGATGCACCCGGCCATTCAGAACTGCTGAAGAAGTCAATGCCACTTCGCCGAAGAAGGTCTTGGTTTTAACATTTGCCTTGAAGCAAGGGGCTTTGTCGTGAACTAACTTTTAATTTTGTTTCTGTAACCACAATTGTCGTAGTAAACATTTGGTATTACCATAATTTCTTAATTGTTGTTACTTTTTCCTGCAGACCCCTAGCAAAAGGTTATTTCCCACCCTGTAGAGCCAGCCCTAATGGGGGATAGCAGGGGCACTTGCCCTGAGGCAGGCTAGTCGTTAAAATGAGAAGATATACATGCTGGTACATTTAGAAAGTGGGTAGTGTGGAGGGGGGGAGCTGATCGTCGCAGTTAAAACTATCGAGTACTTCTGAAATAATATTCTAAGAAAAGTGTTAAACTAGAAATATACTTCCAATACCTCAATATGAATCAAACGTAGTTCCTGTTCATTGATTTTTTCGATAACACGATATTTTTACATATAACATGTAAATTTCCTACATCGTGTCGTGTTCAAAGTACCAGATGGTTATAATTAAAGTGACGGTGTTCAGAGTGGTACAACACGGGCTGAAATGAGAGTACCAGTCTGAAGCTTCATATATATGCTAATGAAGCAATGCGCTCGCGAATCATGAAAAAAATAGTTCAAATTATCGCCACCAGGGTAAAAATAGCGCTGTAAGCAGTCAAAACGTGGTATAGTTACAGGAAAAAGGCAGGTAAGATCGAACACATGAGAACAATGGTTCTGGTATGTTTATTAGGAACTATGGTTACAAGAACAGTTCAATATGGCCTCCCAATTCAGCAACATGCTGCATTCGTAACACGGCATGGTCGACGGTTGCTCGCAGCATGTGTGGTGAAATCTGAGCGACATGTCGTTGTATGCTAGCCTTCAGATCAGGCAGAGACCGGACATGTCCCTGATAGACACGATCTTTTAAATATCCCCACATTAAGAAGTCACATGGATTAAGGTCGGGGGATCTGGAAGGCCATGCATCTGGAAACTGCCTAGAGATGATCCGGTCATTCGTGAAGGTTTCTCGCAGCAAATCTTTCACGTGGCGAGCGACATGAGGTGTTGCCCCATCTTGCATGAAAATGGTGGTGTGTTCACAGTTCCGTTCTTGCAAAGCTGGAATCACGTGTTGGACAAGGAGGACCCTATAACTTGCAGATGTCACTGTACACCTAACAGGGCCTGGAGGTGTCATCTCCTCAAAGAAAAACTGACCAAGAATGAAGGAGCTAGTGAACGCACACCATGCAGTCACGTAAACCGAGTGCAATGGTTGCTCCTGCACAACATGTGGACGAGTGGAACCCCATATGCGACAGTTCTGAGTATTCACCGCACCGTCCAGAGTAAAATGCGCCTCGTCAGTCCACAGAATATTCCCCGGCCACATGTCATCCATTTCCATGCGTGCCAAAAAACGATGGGGAAACTCACAGCGTTGAGGAATATCTTGGGTTTTCAATTGGTGCACAGTTTGAATCTTGTAGGGTTACCAGTGTAAAATGCACCGCAAGTAGAATTGAAACGAGATACAGTCTGTTTTCATCGATTTTATGTCATTTTTAATTATGATTAATGATTTTTATGTTAATTAATCAAGCGGAAAGTGTAGGGAAGGGGGAGGTAGATGAGTCATGGATGACTCATGCGCACGTGTGAGTTTGGAATTAATGGTTTTCCATTAGTGCACAATAGATACTATTATGTATCCCGTTTTCACCCTAACCTAACCCTATTGTTGTACTTTATAATGCGTTACAGCCGGATATGAGTCATGGATGCGTCATGCACACGTGGGAGCTTGAACTTAATGGTTTTCCATTAGTGTACAAAATATACTATTATGGAACACTGTTCCGGCCTAACGTAACCCTATTGTTGTACTTTATATATGTGTTTCAGCCGGATATGTGTCACGGATGATTCATACAGACGTGGAGTTTGGTCTTAAGGGTTTTCCATTAGTGCACAATAGATACTATTATGGATCCCGGTTCCGGCCTATTCTAACGCAGTTTATACTTTTCTTATACGGGAGGATTGTCACGGCTGATTTTTGCTATTCTAAGCCAATTGATGGCGTCAGGCGAGGTTTGCAGGCGTCGATGACGTCATCACCGGCCATTTTGGTGTCGGTGGCGACTCATATTTGGTATAATTAAGGATCTGGATTTATCCGGATTCAACTGGCCACGAAGTGATCTGGGTAGAAGCTATGATAACACAATATATGGCGTTAGCCTATGTGAGCTTTAAGGGCGAAGAAATTGAACGATGTAGCCCATATGAAAACGAAGTATACTGGCAGAATGCATGTTATTAATAATAATTGCTCTTAAAAAGGGGAAGAATACGTTGACCGCAAGACCCCTCTACAAGGTTGCGGACGAAATTCGCACCAGAAAAGAACAGTGGCGTAGCGTTATAGTACGCCCGTACGCCCGGCGTTCCCAGATTTAAAATTTCAAAAATGCTTAAATGCTGTGATTATAAAGTAAAACGTGACTAATTTCATATATGTTTGACCTTCATGGCATTATAATAGCTATTTTTCGCGATCCGCTTGCAACGCTCCACTCTCAACACTCGTTCTAGCATCTCTTTTCAATGCCTTTCCCGGCCGGACGCTGAGCACGTTCGGCGTACAGGACTCCTATATTCCTTGCTGCCTTTATGGAGGGAAAGCTTCCATTTCTACAGCACGCGCGTAAATGGGCTCTCTTACGCTGGCGTACGAGAGGTCTACCGTGATTGGTTCATGTGACCCTTCCTGCCTTCTGAAGCAGACGACAGCGGTAGCATTCCTACCCGGGTCTTCGCTCTCATGCAACTCGTGCTATGTGATGCTACAATACGCAATATTGACTGACGTAACTTTACCAATCTCAAATATACTGCTTCTTAATGGCCACTGCATTGTATAAGTCCTCGTGATAGAAATTCAGCCTGTGGCTGCTCTACCACTTAACCCGCAAAACTATTATTTTTTATTGTATTTTTCGTTATTATCTAACTACTTAATATTGTGTGAATGGAAATGTTTAGCATTCATTTGAAAACTCTTAACATCGAATGGTCTCTGGAGAAAATTATTTTAAAATGTTTATCAGCATTCTCAAGATGTAATAAACAGTGGTCTGAATTACTAATCGGCACTGTTACGTCAGTAGAGTGTACGATATTTGGATCATCCACTCTGCTTTTCACAGTGCGCCAAGACGACAGAGGTCCCTGGTTCGAATCCCGGGGTGAGCACGGGTGTTCTTTGTCAGTGTCCCTTCATCAATATCATCACTCATATTCATATTCGCAATTAACCAAAAGTGGTAGAAAAGCGAAGTAAAATAAACCAAATCAATCAGTAGTTGGATCGCCCACAACAATGACGTCTACTGTTGTGCAGAGGCGCTTGTGATTCAGGCAGGTTTTTAATGACTTGGGTCATGCAGAAAGATATAAAAAAAGGAATAGAACACCAGAGTTCAAAACATCTGTGGCATAGTGAGGCATCTAATTTTCTAGCTAAAACATGCAATGATGATGTTTTATTGAAAACCCAGCTTACTTCAAGGCAAATAATACCTGTGGCGACTAATACCATAAGTAAATTATTAAGCAAGAAAGGGCCGACTCTTCCTTCGGACTTGGCGTTCCCACCCGAAATGTCCATGCTACGCCACTGGAAAAGAAGAATATTTCCTCTGTCACAACTGCCAAGCGAGGGATCATTGCCGGCCGTGGGTGAGAAAGGGTCTCTATTGTTAGTTTCCCAGCGGACCCTCTAGCGGAACTGAGGGATATAGTAATACGTAATAGATTTCGCGTGCCACCAATATTTTAACACGCTTGTAATGATTTTTTTGAGGATCCAATTTTGTTTTGCGGAAGTAATTTAGTGGGTTTTTTTTTCCTCCTTTCGTAACATTGTAAAGACTATTTGGCCTAAAGCGTAAGGAATTTGGTTGAACTAGGAACAATCTGGCCCAGTACCTACAGGTTAAAGGGGAATCAGGGCAAGTACCTACAGGTTAAAGTGGATGCGATCCACTATTTGCCCTTATTTCCAGGTTTCGAACCACGGACCCTTTGATTATTGCTTTATAAGCTACAGAATGGTTGTTAATGCGTATTTTTTACGTAAGATTGACCAGATTTTGACTCTTAGGGCCAATATTTCACATTTTTCTCTTATTTTTTACTCAGAAAACGCTATTTGAACGATTCAAGCAAGAGTTTGTATTGCAATTTAGACACTCAAAGTGTGTTTCTTCAACTTTAGCTGAAGTTTAGGCTTATTTTAACTCAAATAACACTATTTATACTATTCAAGCAAGACATTTTAATATATTTTTAACTCACAAAGAGATTTTTTCAACTTTTAACTTATTATTTTTCAACATTGTTAATTTTTTTACCAAAATAACACTATTTATACTTTTCAGGCACCATTCTTTATTAAATTTTGGACTCGCAAAGACATTTTTTCAACTTTTAACTTATTATTTTAAAAGTTTATTTCCATTTTTTTACTCAAATAACACAATTTAAGTTATTCAGGCAGGAGTTTTTATTACATTTCGCACTTACAATGAGATTTTTTCAACTTTTAACTTATTATTTACAAGTTTAGGCTTATATTTTTACTCTAATAACACAATTTCATCTATTCAGGCTACATTTTTTATTGCAGAGAGATTTTTCTATTCTTATATTAATTTTTATATTTATTGCGTTTTGTATCTTATATTTACTAATTTTTAACTTTGAGTTTTGTTTTTTATTTAAATAATTTCTCTAATTACTAAGGAAGAAGTACTTTTAAGTAAAGCTTTTGCCATAAACTTTATTATTACTATTATTATTATTATTGTTGTTGTTTTTGATGTAGTTGTTGAATGTGTTGGTGTTGTTAGGGTTTATTCACTTCCACTATGCTATTTTTTTGTTTTGTATTTCTATATTTATTTAAGTCAGGTTACGCATGCTACGTACGAAAGTTTGTTTATTTTAGAGTTTCATCGGTATATTTTGAATGTTAGGGTTGGTAAAGTTTCCTAAATATATGAATAGGGTTCCATTTATTCTTGTTCTTGCATGTTTTTGATATGATGTGATCAGCACAACCCTCAAAGTGTCTTTACTCTATGTTTCCATTTTATTGAGGCTTAGTGATTCCTAGAGCCACTTTATGCATGAGAGAAAGCTTGAAAATTTCGATCTCGGATAACCCACAATCTTATGTCAGAGTATTTTCGAGTATATTTTAGACTTATTATGTGCCACAGGAATATCACTGCTTGCTTAATTTTTAAGTATGTTACGCTGTTATTGTGTTTTTAGCCATTGCTTACCTACTAGATATACTGTACGAATTGTTTAATATTTGTACACTTTGCACTTATACGAGGCCAAACTTTTACTAAAATTATTATGTGTCTATGAGGACTGAAATCCCTTTACCAAGGGGACTATAACTGGACGTTTATTAATATTGTTTATTTTCCCCCTTACATATAACAATATAATGACAAATCACAGGATAAGACGATGCTAGCAGATGACTACGTGGCTCTTAAGTCCATCTGCCAAACTTTTCTTACCATGCTATTTAGCCTTATAGACTTTTATTCAGGGCAAATTTTCAAGTATTACTGACTTGAGTGAATTTCATAAACGTTGCACTATTATACGCGTTCTTTAAGTAGTGTTTTGACCTACGGTTTCCTCGAGAACTGGTGATCAAAAGCCAAGAGTCTCAAAACCTCCCAAGGGAATTGTTTACACTTGTTTCACAACAATCTGACATGTTGCACCTAGGTGGGGTGACTGTACTCTCCCCTGTATCTCTGGCGCAAGAGAACGAAAACATGTCTCTGCGCAAGTAGCGACACGAGACGGCTCCACCAATGAACACGTGAGAGGGAATTGAATTGCGTGGAGGAGGTAGAAGCAACTGCAGTTACCAGCCTTCGCAGCAACGTGTACTGCTTCGCTCGGCCCACTCTATCCCCCCCTCTTCTCTGCCGCTACGCTCGGCCTTGCTCCAGAGATAACGGGGACAGGGTATAGTGCTATTCATCTTAAGGCGAGGAGAGACAATTTCCCCTAGGTCTTTCTCGCTGGGGCAGCTGCTGATCACTGTTGCCAACTTCGCTCTTTTGGAGCCAGATCTGGCTCTTTCGTGCACTCGTTTGACTGTGAACTGTGACACCAGCCCTCTGCCCAACTATGATGCCACCACTGGCTCCGGCCCATAAATACCAACTTTTGCCATGAGTGTACATTTTGCACGTGACGTGATATTCGTATAGCTACAGGCTGCGTCACCCACCTCTTCTTTCCTCCCCATGTATTTTTATATATAGCGCTGTGGCTAAGATGAAGATGACAATTTTGTTATCCGGGAATCCTTTATTTAACATCATTGGATTATTGAGATGGGTGATGCCGCTAAATCAAGGCGGTGAAAACTAAGAATAAATTGCCATCACTTTAAAGCTAACGGTAATAGCAGCACCCCCACCCTTCTGACAACTAAAATTACCCTAGTAGGCAATTTATGCAACCTTCGTTACTCTAGCTCCTTGAAAGTCCTCTTTAGCTATATTAATGGTGAAATTTAGCTCTATTATGCACATCAGGTTTGGCAACACTGCCGGGATGGCCGTAGGAGGCAAGGAGAAATGCACTAGGCTTATGGGAGCATTATTTTATTCGTTCTCTCGGGAATATCAAACATCCGATGACGTTGAAAAGTACATGGACGGAAAAAGGACACGTTGAACTATGTCATAGTAGTAGGAAAAGTGGAAACTCCCATTTGATGAGCCGTAACTTGAAGTTGAAGTTGATGTCCCATAAGGAATACATGGGATTCGGTAAATACTAATTCATCATATTTTTCAAAAATCGTATAAGGCTTAATAAACAACTTAGGAAACCGCTTCCACTTGTCACATGGGGAGAAATTCATACTCTTCATTTCTGGCGGAGATCTTTTTAGTAGCATTGCTCATTCCGACGATATTGGAATAAATGCATGCCTGGTGCGTAATTGTCCCTCTTCGCCTTAACAATGATGTGGCATTGGGTATGAAACCATTTAGTTGTTACGTGTGCGACCTTAGAGAACACTCTTCCACTTCCACACATGAACAACGTGCCATAGGAGCGTGTTGAAGAGGAGGAGTTGTTGCTTGCATCGGCTTGAAAATGCGTATTAAAAAGAATATAATATTGTTTATTAACCGCGATAAAATTCCTGTAAGTGCAATATTAGGAGGGCAACTGCTCCTTGGTCCCCGTGCGCACCCCTACGTTCCCCTATACGTAGCGAGATAGAAAATAAGAAGCATATGGAAGTTGTCCAGAATATGTGAAGCTTCACCCAAACTGTTGTCAGGGGTCGGGACAACGAGGCATCTTCGCTAAAAACGGGACGTTCCCGTTCTGTATGGATCGTCGCCTCTTGGGGTATTCCATCGCACGACACTATAGAGCGTCTCAACCTTCAAAGTCAGTATGGGTTAAATGGAGCGCGGCGTTGCCAGATCAACAAACGGAGTCGCATCGAGTCGCTGTTAATCGCTAATGATTGCGACAAATTTACTTCTTTAATGTCGTATTAAAAATCATCAAAATCTATGTATTTGATGCATTTTGGAAAAAAAACTATAGTTACCTCAAGATTTGCATGTAAATGTTTATATTTCGACGTAACTATTTACTATTTTATATTTGCATTATATGTGTAATACACGCAACTATTGTTACTTCTTTCGTTGAATGTTGTATCCTTTACATAAACAGAATTAAACAAATGTAAAAACAAACATTAAGATTCATTTTTTTACGGAAAATAAAGCACACTGCACTTCCTACGAACTGGGGCACCTGCCTGCATCTGAATCGTAACCTTGGTGGCGCGCAATGAATTTGATACGTCAGTGAGACAGCCCGCATAAACAAACTACGATTGCGGAATAAATAACGGTGCTGTGGAGTAACAAGTTCAAGCGGTTTGATAATTATGACTTTTGAAGTATTTACTAGAAAAAAATTAAGCGTTTTGCAAAATTGCGTAATTATGAAAAATTCAGATCACATGAATTTATGACAGGTTATATAATGCCGTCATTAAATAGAGCATAAGAAACTCTACAGCGATCTTTTACCCGGTAGCTCACTTGGAGTGCAAGTATTAAATAGTATGCTACTTTCATGATGTATTCAATCTGGGATCCCTAGGTTGGTTTGACTTGACTTTTTACATTTAGCGTCGCTTTTCTGCAACTTTTGGCTAATCGCGACCACCTTGTAATCTGGGAGCACGCTGTCATCTTCCTTGGGACAAGCAGGCAGGCTCTCTTGAAAATCTAGCTTCTTAAAAGCGTTTTTTAAAATCCTATTTAGCTGTTTATCTATTTTTGTTTACATACGTCTACAAAATAAGAGCCACTCTTACGAATTATCTGGAAAAGATGGCGCATGTGGAAAGACCACCTCCAGGATTTCGGCGTTTGAGGCTGTGTTGTAGAGTCTCTTGAGAATTCTCAGAAGAAAGTAAGTTGTAGGCCGCGAATGCTCTTCCCTCCCCCATAAATTTATTTGAAGTCTGCATCACTGTATCAAAGATACAGCAATTTGACAATTCTTAACTTTGGGTTCTTTTATAAACCTTATTCTGATTTGTTATACCGGGTGTTTCAGAAATAATTGAAGGGTTACAGAAATTTATTGCAAATAAATTATTGACGTTAATGAAACCAGTCCTGAACGATCGAGGAACGCAAACAGTTTGTGAGTGAATGTTTCGTTAAGCTGCGAGTTCACATCCCTGCAGCTAGAAGACACTCAAATCACTCACAGTGTTTTGTGCAATGTTTTGGTCCTCAAGATCACGAGACCTTACACCGTGCGACTTCTTTTCGTGGGGTTTCATGAAAGACAGGGCATTCGTCTCCGCATGGATATCGCAGCCCTAAGGGAGCGTATCATCGCAGCGATATACACTATCGACAAATCCATGTTGATGCGAGTGTGGCAAGACGTTGACTATCATATCGATGTGCCGTGTCACCCGTCGTGCACACATTGAACTTACGTATGTGTTATTTCAGTGTCAAAGTGTTCACTAATAAAGTGGCAAATGTAATGTATTCAAAAATCAAACTTTCATATTCGTTAATTTACCACTAAATGACAGAAATAACCTCTATTACGTCCATCTTGTTCCTCAAAATTGATACAATTACAGCATTTTAATGATACATGGTTTGTAAGTCATTCTCAGTTATATGTATTATTTTCTCTTCACCTTGACATACGCATAACTAAGGTTCAACTGTTATTTTTTTTTAAATAAATGTTTTCTCCACAGAAGCATCGCATTGGCTAATGAAGGGGTTATACAGTTTCACCCGCCCCTGTGTGGGCTTGCTTTTACTAAATACTAACATGTAGCCAGTTCTTTTTTCTCTGCGGTACGCCGTACCGGTAACTTTTTTAGGTGATAATTTATGAACATACCAAAGGCCTCCCCGATGTCGCAGTAGTAGCGTTGTTGCCTTGTAATCAAGGGGTCCTGGATTCGATACCTTGTGGAGGCACATGGCACAGTGGTTCGGATCCCACTTTAAACTGTCCCGATTAGCCTTACGGTGCATAAAGTGGACTTAAAACAACAATTCAATCATGAACATACCACAATGTTTTGAGTACTTCTTGCAATGAACCCAAGAACAAATTAACTTGAGTACCAGAAAAGAAAACTGCATATAGCCCTAATTATTGGTCCATTTACAAAGTCAAAATTGCATTCAAATGGATTTATTTTTTCAGCAGTTTCATTCCCTCCCAATAATAAGATTATTCTGCCCCGCGCCGATGTAGGTCTTATTCTTACAAATAAATATGCGCATTTTAGTTAAGAAACCAAGTTTGGAACTTCAAGTCAGTTCAGTTTGTTGTGGGAGAACAACAGATTAGAACTACTTCCTGTTTTATTAGTAGGAACTGGAAAAAGAAATGATGCCGTGTGTAACAACCTACAAATTTAATATTTCTTATCCAAGTTAGAAATGCCCATGCCCAGCCTTCGAGAAGTTACAATGGTTTCTGCGCTTGGGGGGACGAACTACGTATTTCGATCCCTCCTCTCTACACGCCCTTGCTTCTGCACGCAAGGAAAAGAAGAGTGAAGTCGTGTACGCTGGCAGGATTTTTTTCCAGGGAGTAGTAAACACGGCATTTTTTTTTTTTTTCAGGGAAGGGACTAAATGAAGGATAAAACATAGTATTGTCCTCTCAAAAACACACTTTCAGTTTGAAGCTATCATGTTCAAATTACTGTGACTGAAATGAAATTCTATGAATAAAATATATAAATTTAGGTATGGGGTTGCCCCCCTCCCCTTTCTGACTTCCATGAGTTAAATCACGGCCTCCTTTAATCCGAGGAATCAAGCTGGCCGTGGTGAAATGCATAAATATTAGTACACAAATTTCCTATGTTCATTCACTTTGTTTTACGCAAAGAAAATTTCAAAGATTGAAATACAAAATGTCAACAAACATTAAATAACCTCCGCATCAGCGTTAGTATATAACATACAAAGAAAATGAATAAAAATGGTGATTAGCGATTGTTTTAATATAGCGGAAACTGAAGAAAACGTATCTACTTACTTGAAGATTTTAATTGCAGAAAAATCCCTCTTGCCAGCTCAAAATTCTGTTGTTGAGAGAAGTAAATGAAATAAAGCACAAAGAAGCCTAACAGAATCCCACACAAACAATAATAACGTCCCTTGCTCTCGGTCATTGTTGAATTGTACTGTTTCATTTCGACTGCAACTTCCTTCATGTTGAAACGTGCAAATTGCACCTACAAACATAACGATCGCAAAGTGTAGAGTCCACTTTTCATCTTGTGAAGTTTAACTGTCCTTGGTGCACACTGAATCCTTTTATCGCCTATTTTTTTACATTGTTGCTGGGTATCAGCGTTTAACAGTTCGTCTTTTGTGTTTTTAAAACACTCTGTTTACAAAGTACCACTTGTATACGATCTGTACACTGGAGCGATCAAACTATTACTGATAAGAACGTATCACTTACAGAATTTGACTTGGTACCTGTTTCCTCACACATCTTCACTGGGACAAGTTGCGCGAACAAGTGTGTACTTCACATCGTTTTGCAAACGTGTATGCTAAACGTGCCGTTTTGCTTCCTTGTGCAGTTTTCTACCTCGTATCACAACTCTGGCAAGAGGAATGTTTATCTGGACGAAATTGAAGTACAACTGAAATCTTCACCCAGGCTTTGGGTCAGTGCAGCAAGCAGGCATAAAAAAAAAAACAGGAGGCGTGCACAGCAAGTAGCAGTGTTGCCAAGCTACATATCGTGACATATGGAAACTAGCAGGGCATCCGCTACGCGTGCAATCGACAGGAAGGAAGACGAACGGATTTAGGAAGTAGCTACGTGAGAGAGGGGGTGGCTGGTGATTGTGCAAACCGTTGAATGGGACCACAGTGTTTTAGTGTCGCGCTTCACGTCGCTGAAGTTGTTGAAGCGTTGAAGGTCATAAGCAGCTGATGGTTTACGCTTTGCCCGAAACAGCGAAATGTTTTTTCAACTACTTTTTTGGGACAAGAGCAAGAGTAATTTCATGAGAATAGTGCTAATTTTAAATTTTACATCTACTGTACATAGGCTTGCCAACTGTAAAGAATAACATTCCGGGAGATTTCTTTACAGTCTTCAAACCCTTTAGATTAAAATGTTCTGGGAGAGTAATGTCCTGCATATAAATTGTTTCTGTTTGTGGTCGTGGTACTGTGAATAAGAAATTGAATCAACTTGATCAAAACAATCTAGCAACCACAATTTGTAAGTGAACAAAACATAATCACTGTACAGATACACAGACTCTTCTGAAACCGTAATTTTAAAACAAATCTCGTCAAAATGAAACTTACCTTTACCGAAAACACTTGGCGATACACACTATATCATCGTTTCTCAACCTATGGGGCGCGACCCACTGCTGGGTCAGAGGGGGAGTTTGTTGGGTCGCGAAATCGGGCTTGAAAAGTTATTTACTGTCTTAAAAACATATTACATTTAAATTACTAAGATATATTGTTTTAACAATTTAAATTCAACTCGTGTTGTACGCAGTCTAAACTCTACGCTTCTGTTATTCGCACTCCATTGCTTCTTATCGGCATCTCTCTGATGTTTAGCCCTAACCGTCACATTAGTTCGGTGAGTAAAAGAAAAGGTTTGTTTTCATTTTCAGCATGTATGTTAAGTAAATGATACGTATTAGCAATTATTATAACAATAAAGAACTCGAAATGTGAGTTAACAAAAAGAAAAACCGAGGCATTTTCATCTGGTAGCCAATAGCGGCGATTTGGGTGACAAAACTTGGGGATAGGACAATTTATTTTCTCTTAGTAGACAAGTTTTTCTTTTAGGTCCACATTTATTCACAGAGAGGCTAATCGGAACTGAACCTACAGTTTAAAGTGGGATCCGAACATAGGCGCCGACTCCATGGGGCTTGGAAGGCTCGAGCCCCCCCCAATGTTATCGATGTGGGAGCAGAGCCCCCCCCCCCAATAATTTTGCTTAAGAGAATCTAATGTATTATTTTGCTTCTCTTGTAAAGATTACTCTGAATTGTGCCACATGAACTTAACTTTAAATACACATTTGAAATGTTCTAGACCATCAACTTTGGGGGGCTATGACCAGAGACAGCAAAACACATGACTTATAACTATATGCTAAGTATATAATTATGAGTATTGTTAACATTTTTACTAAAAACTTCAAAAGAAGATGTGCATGAACTAGGAGAGTGGATGGGACGTTCGGGCTACAAATGGCTCTCACATGACATTCAGAACGAGATCTTTGATATATTAGGGAGATCTGTTTTGCGCACCGTGGTAGCATATATTAAAAGTCTGGAATATTTTGCTATTATGGTTGACGAAACTTGTGACATATCCATCCGTGAACAATTGACATTTTGCATTCGAACTGTAAATGAAAATTTTAATATTTTTGAGTAATTCATGGGCTTTTACGAGATTCCGAACACTGAGGCCAAAACTTCAAAAAGGGAGGGAGGGAGTCATTCATTGATTTATTTCAGTGATCGAAGCAACCGCAATAATTTTGACAAGTCGGCGCCCCTGGAACCGAACCACTATGTGCTCCCCTCCCCTCAATATTCTATGTATCTACAGATCATTCCCTGACATTCGCTACGAAACTCGGCGGCAAGCGGCCCTGCGCCAGCGCTTGTCTTTTCCGGCGAACGGGGTCCGCGACAATCGCAAGCTACAGTCTTTTTTTTTTTCGCTCTCCCTGCCTTCGCTCTCTTTCCATTTCTGTTGACGTTGCAGACTGACACCAGTATAATCCTCTCGGAAGTTGTGTTGTGTCGTGTCCGTGTGTTGAAGATTGTGGCTTAATATGGCACCACAAAAGTTTACATTACAACAAAGGATTTATCTTGTTACTTCGTTACTTCGGAAAGAGGAATTGTGGAGAAGTGCGACGACGTTTTGCAACGAAATTTCCCGGTGTTCCTGTTCCACATAGGACCTCTACATTAAACATCGTAAAAAAGTTTAGAGTAACAAGGTCAGTTCTGAAAGAAAAACCCACGTGTACTTACTGAGGAAAAACTCTATGAGATAGGACAAATGTTAGAATAGTCTCCTCGGAAATCTATCCGCCGCCTCTCACAAAAAACGGGTGTTTCAAAAACCCTGTAGGTCCCCCGATTTATCAGCCTGCGATTTTTATTTATGGGGAAATCTAAAAAATAAAGTGTACAAAGACAATCCGCACACCATCCGTGAGTTAAAAGAGAGTATTGTACGAGAAATCGGGAGAATTACAGTAGACGAACTTGCACGTGTAAATGCCAATTTCCTTCGGAGATGCCAGGAATGTGTTGCAGCAGAGGGACATCATTTTCAACACCTTCTGTAGTCAAGGTTAGTACACAATATGAAAACTGTAATTTTAATAGCCGACTCTAGCGACTGTCGCGGACCCCGTTCACCGGGAAAAACAAGCGCTGATGCCGGGCCGCTTGCCGCCGAGTCTCGTAGCGAATGTCAAGGAATGCTCTGTATATACAATTTGCATAACTGTATACTTAACATTAATCCTGGTGCCTCCCCGATGGCGCAGTGGTAGCGTGGTTGCCTTGTAATCAAGGGGTCCCGGGTTCGATACTCGGTGGAGTCACATAATCGTTCGGATCCCACTTTAAACTGTAGGTCCAGTTCCGATTAGCCTTACTGTGCATAAACTGGACTTAAAACACCAACTTAACATTAATCCATGGAGGGCAGAAAGCTGTTTTTTATAGTTGGATACTCAGTGTAAAATGGACTAAGCTTAAATGTAACCCTATTCCAAATAATAATGATTAATGCTAAGATTTTCATGACTTAGCATATTTTTTGGGGTAAGGGTGATGTGTTCCCTAAATATATAGAAATTCATATTATGAAGAAACTAATTAAATGAATGTGCTTTTTAAGGGCATATTTTGGCATATTTTTGCGTGATATAGCATATTTTGATGGATTTTCGGTCATATTCAGCATATTTTTTGCATTTTCAAGATATATACAGTCATTTTCGAAGTGAATTCGTTCTTACGTCCATGTTTACTCGAGAGGTTTTTTTTTACCGTAGCAAAATCTTTTTCATTTTTATTTGAAAATTTACAGAAAGTATTCATTGTGCATTTCAACTAATCAGGGCCCATAAAGTGAACTAAAAATAGTATGTACATACATGAAAATATCTCAGCATTTAGATATTGATGTTTGAAACAGTCCAGTTATAAGGGCATATTTTGTACAATTTTTAGGACATAAGAGCATATTTTATTTTGTATATTTTCGTGATTTTTAGATCATAAAAATCCTAGCCCAATGATAGTTACTGTAACTTGTGGTCTGTAAGTCACAGAAAACAACATTTTTTTTGTTTTAAAAAATATCTCTACAATTTCACCATTCGAATTATATACAGTAACTCTTTTCAGAAATCTCGCGGGCAACTGGACCCCTGCCCCCCATGCTCGCTCTCACTCTTCCTCGTTCTGTGCGCATTTGTGTTTTCCCACTTTCATGAATTCTTTCTCTCGCTTTCCCTGTCTTCGGTCTGCACCTGCGCTTTTTCCACGTTCCTCTTCATTATCTCTCTCTCGCCCCTTCTTTTTTGTTTCTCTACTTCTCCATTTCTTTCTATCCGTTTATTTCTCTATTTTTCTCTGTGTTCTTCCTTTCTTCTCCTTCGTTCCATCTATCTTATCTCTATATTTCCTTTTCTGTTTCCTTTTTAGTCGTCTTTGTCTTCCGTTCCTTCTGCTTCTGATTCTCTGTGTACAACTAACCTAGGGCTACCACACGTCCTGGTTTTCCCGGACACGTCCTCTTTTCGGACCCTGAAATTTGCGTCCGGGCGGGTTTTCACTTTCTGTTAAAATGTCCGGGTTTTTACTTTTATCCAATCATCATAGGTCAGAGATCACGAAGTTACAACTTTTCGAATCATTAAACGTCTGATGTTGGCAGCACTGGACCATGCGCTAAGCGTTAGTAGTTTGTTGTTACAGTTTCAAGTTCCGGTCGATGAGATTTCCGCGTCATTCGTTTGTTCGTGTTTCGAAGTGGAAGTTAGAGTTTGCGAACACGGTGTAAGCTACTAATATGCCTAAAAGAAAGTGCAAGTTTACTAATGAGTTACAAGAAAAGTATTCATGTTTTAGACGTGGTAGAGACGATTTTGAAGGCGAGTGTATGGTTTGTAAACCCGGTACATATGTGTCTGTGGCAACCAAAGGAGGGCTAGACTTGCAAGCACACGTGGAGTGCGAAAATCACAAAGAGCCGTCAGAGGTGAAGCTTCATCTACAAAACTGACTCAGTTTTTCACGAAACCTGGCAGTGAACATGAAGATAAAGTAAGTGCTGCAGAAGGTTTTTCGCGTTTCATACTGTTAAGCATCACATCAGCTAGAATAAATTGATGGTGTGTGTGGCTTTCGAAGAAACTGTCCTCTTTTTAGCATTTCAAAATATAGTAGCCCTAAACTAACCTTTTCTTCAATATCTTCCTGTTTGAGGCCTCACGTCGACGCTACGAAACATCGTGTGCATCTCATATCTGTTCTACAGAGGTCTGCCTCGTTCTCGGTTCGGTACCACGTGTACGCTTTGCGCTTTACTTGATCCGCCGAGAATGTACCGGGTGTTTCATAAATACTTGACGGTTTGCAGATTGAACTTAGGTTAATGAAACCAGTCCTGAACGATCGAGGAACGCAGTTTGTGTGTGAATGTTTCGTTAAGCTGAGAGTTCACATCCCTGCGGCTAGGCGACACTCAAATCACCCACATCACTCAGTGTTTTGTGCAATGTTTCGGGCCTGAAGATCACGGGACCTCACACCGTGCGACTTCTTTTTGTGGGGTTTCATCAAAGACAGGGAATTCGTCTCACCGATGCCGCGTGATATGGCATCCCTGAGGGAGCTTATAATCGCAGCGATGGACACAATCGACAGGCCCATGTTGGTGCGAGTGTGCCAACAAGTAGACTATCGTGTCGACGTGTGCTGTGTCACCCGTGGTGCACGCATTGAACATTTGTAGGCAGGGTGCGAAATCCTGGGAGGACAGGGGGATTTCCCCCACCAACAATCTTCGCCTCAACCCCCCTCCCCACCAAAAATTTCCGGGGGGAGAGTTTTTGTCGTAACAAATAAAATATAAGCAATTATTTTTCATTACAAATATGCTTTACTAAGAATCATATCGAAAACACACAAATTAGTGTTTGTGAGTATTGAATGCATTATCTCTCAAGAAATCGTTAACAAATCTACATCAATACGCACAATAAAAGTAAAACAAGAGTGCAAAACAATAATAATAATTGATTTATATTAAGATAAAGCACAAACTAAACAAAAACTTACACATAATAAAACCACTTGAACTAGTTCATAATTTATTTAATATCTTTAACCAGTTAGTAAATAAATTAGCTTCTTTGCAATATGTGATATGTATAAAAATAACAAATTAATTTCCTTTATGTAATTAATAATAATAGTAATATTATTATTATTAATAATATATTGTAATTGATTAATTTATTTTTACTTTTAATAACATTACAAATATGTATATCGTATAATATACACACATGTTTGTGGGGGAGGGAGTTTGATGATGAAAAACTTTCTGCCCCCCCTAATTTTCAATGCTTTCGCACCCTGTTTGTATGTGTAAAAAAAACTTGGGTTCCTCGTTCGTTCTGCACTGGTTTCATTAACGTAATTTCAATACTTTACTTGGAATAATTTTTTTGTAGCCCTTCAAGCATTTATGAAACACCCGGTATTTCTATATGTTTAGTTCAGTCGGTAACGCGTCTGACTACCATGCTGAAGGTCCGGGTTCGGTCCCCGGATGGTTCAAATCCAGGAACTTTTCTAACGTTGGAAGCGGCCCCGGCGCCCACCCAGCGTCGAACAACATGGAATCACATCACCCCGACTCACGACCGGCTAAGCACAGGGGAGCACTTTACCTTTTAGCAAATATGACTGCATCCTCCAGTGAGACGTAGGGCTACGTTACCTATAAGTCCCCTCGTACCCACCCCCCTTCCCTCCAATAAAGTAGGAATGGCTACAAAATCCGGATAACGAATATCCGGATTTTAAATTATCCTATATCCGTATAATTCGGGATGTGGATAATCTGAATATCCGTACAATCCGAATAGTACAGGTTTGTTCAAGGATTTGTAGTGTAATACGAACATTACGAATAATGGAATATGTGGTTAGCCCGTAAAACGGAAAAACGATACAACTGTCCGGATAATGCACTCATTCGGATATCCGGACATTTAGGATAATCCGGATGATGGATATTTCATATCCAAATAATCCGGACAATTCGGATGTCCGTATTTTTTAAATCCGGATAAAATTTTATCTGGATTTGGCTATCCCTAGCATAAACACGGGGCTGAATGGTTGTTTGTGCGTTGACACTGAATTTTCATTCGCTGGCAATGCTGGTCAAGTGGACGGTCTGGACACGCTCCAATTTCTCAACAGATCACGTGATTGATGTTGCTAGGTGGGTGACTCACTTGAGGTTATCTTTTCTTTCAAGGAAAAAATTATGGTTGCAGACATCTACTCGTTTTATTTTTATATCGGGTCTTGGAGATCAGTGACGCCGTCAGACCATCTGGTTTTGGGTGGACCAAATGATGGACTAAATTATCCTCATCGGAAGTTAGTTTAAAATCTAAATTCAGTTTCTTTGTTTGGGTTTTTGTTCAGAGTCCACTGTATGCACAGATCGGGACTGGACCTACAGTTTAAAGTGGGATCCGAACCACTATGTTCCTCTTACGGGTATCGAACCCGGGATCCCTTGATTACAATGCGACGACGTTACCGTTACCAATACGCCATCGGGGAGGCCCCTCTATAGCTACTCAGTGAACTGGGGGGGGGGGATATGTCAATATTATGGTTAGTGCCCATGTAGCATATACTAATGGGATCCGGTTTCGGTGGTGTGTCACTTCATCAGTTTGATCTGATCATAATTCATCGCAGCGATTGTCCAAAAGTACTAGAAAATCTACCTAAAATATCAAACACACAGTGGTAAGTGCATCTCAAGTAACGTATTTTGAGATGAAATCGTGTACCTCCTGGGATAGTCTATGATAACCAATTTCTTAGGGACTCCCCGATGGCGCAGTGTAATCAACGTGTCCCGGAATCGAAACCTGGTGGAGGCACATAGTGGTTTGGATCCCACTTTAAACTTTAGGTTCAGTCCCGATTAGCCTTACTGTGCATAAAGTGGACTTAAAACACCAACTCAATCAATCAATGAAAATGAATTTAGATGCTTAAAAAATAAACACGGTTATCCCGTTGATATAAAAATAGCAATGATCAAAAAACATTAATTGTTATGAAATACTACAAATAAATTATTTTATTATTTTTCTTTATTATTTTCCCCGTGTTTCAAAATGACATGAACCATTTCAACCCGTTATATTTTATTCATAAATTGTCACAGTAAGATAAAAAGATAAAACTTCATACATATGTAATATAACTGTCAAAGTTCAAGTGCCAATGGTTATCGCGAAGTTATCTCGCAAATGCTCAATGTGAGCCCCCCTTAGTCACTCTGCACCAGCGGCGGCTCAAGGGGGAGAGCCGCCGTGCCATGGCACTACCCTCACAAGAAATGCATACATAGCCCAAGTATTGTTAAATTAATACATTGATAGTTTACAGACAAGGAGATTCGAATCTTGCAATCGGTCAAGCTGACGTGACGACCGCCCCAACCACAGACTAGATATCGTATCGTACCCAAGGTATTGGGTAAGAAGGATAAAGTCTTAGCATAGCAGGAAGCAGAGAAGGGAATGCAGAATAAGCAATTAGGCAAACTTTAGGTGAGTGTCGTGCAGTGTCAGTGTTTACAGGATTGATGACATATTACCTCGTTAGTGTGTGACTGTGCCATAAAGGTAAAGGTAAAGTGCTCCCCTGTGCATAGCACCACGCCATGAAGGCATATAGGGGGTGTGGGGGTAACGCCCCACACTTTCTTGATCCGGTCGTGAGTGGGGGTGATGTGATCAGCATCACGCCCCTGACCGCCTTTACCCCCCAGGGTTTCCCCCAGGTACCCATGTTATTCGACGCTGGGTGGGCGCTGGGGCCGCTTCCATCGTTAGAAAAGTTCCCGGATTTGAACCGGCCGGGGATCGAACCCGGGACCTTTAGCATGGTAGTCAGACGCGTTACCGACTGAGCATACACCTTTTAAATAGGTCAATACGGATGGAACAATAACCTTATAATTGTGTCACGTGGTGTGTGTTTACATATTTTATGCGTAGACAATCATAACGTCAACGTGTGTGACGTAAAACTCTCAATCATTGCATACATGAGTCAGCATAACAAACTCACATGTCAGTGTTCACCTTTCATACGCTGACAAGTATTGTTTATTTATTTTGTTTATTTATTGTTTATTTTTCTCCATTCCTTTTACCTTTTCAAGAACAATATTACTCAAATTTCATATCTTCGGTTATGGTATGTTAATTCAATAATTTTGAGACTATATTTTGTAATAAAAAAATCTCTCCATAGAAAGGATCGATATGGAATACAACTTTAAATCTTTCATCTTTAGGTGAAAATCAAAAGATTTTCATTAGGGGGTAGAGGAGCGTATCGTACCCAAGGTATTGGGTAAGAAGGATAAAGTCTTAGCATAGCAGGAAGCAGAGAAAGGAATGCAGAATAAACAATTAGGCAAACGTTAGGTGAGTGTTGGGATTGTCAGGAGGTGTGATCGGTTGGCGAGAATAGGAGAGAGAGTAAGGTCTGCGGATTGTGAGAGAAAAGCAAAGTGGAGAACGATTATTGGACGATGGTGTGTGATTGGATCGATGTCTGACAGGGAGGTCAGACAAGTGACATTTGAGAGGACAAGTGTAGGAACAATCTTCATCTATTTGTAAGGCAAGTAATATCCTTTTCTTAACCAATCCATATCGTTCAGTCATGGAGAGTATAAAACCCATATCTAACCTAAGTTAATTTCTATCGCCATTCCTTTAAATGTAACCTCTTGCATTTTTCACATTTAGGCCAAGCGAGTGATAACCATCTGAGAGATGAATGAGAAATAACTACATCACCCAATTCAATCTAGAGGTTCTTGGTTCGATCCCAAACGCAGCATAGGAGTTGCGTTATGATATGAACCGCCCCAACCTCCTCACTGCATCGCCAGCTGTATCGTACCCTCGGCGAGGCAGCGGTCCGCGCCACTCAAGAGCTGCCCTAACCAAGTTGAAACACGTGCAGAGGGTTGGAGAAGTCTCAGCAAGTAACATTTCCACCATGAGCCAGGAAGAAGGTGGCAGGGGGTGGTGTTAGCCAATGGGGTTAGCCCATAAGACACCAGCCGTGCCCGTTTTCGCTTTGGCACAGCGAGGGAACTTTCGCATTGTTGACACAGTTGCCATCTTCAGAGATAAGTCGCTAAATACGACGGATTTGTAAGACCCGTTGGGGAAGTAATTCGTAAAAAAGGTACTATCTACTTTTCTCCCAACTTTTGGAGAAACGAACCTAAAATTTTTCCAAACTTAAATGAACATTTTGATAATGGATAGATGCGCCTAGAGGGCCATCCAGACTTTTTAAAAATATAAAAGTAAAAAATCCTATGGTGATGCGAGTTTTCTTTGGAATTTCGACAATTTCTTTTTACATCAAATGTGTAGAATATTTTCAACATCCAGTTGGAATACGTGTGCATGGGGGAGGAGAAGGTGAGAAGATTTGTTTTCCCTTCCTCTTGTAATTGTGTTTTTAGCGAAGTGTCCTGTAGTGTATAAAGATAGGTTAGTGAGTGAAGATGAACCGTATTAGTGTGTTATTACTTAAACACACACTGTTTTCCACGTTACCAAACGAGGATAAACATCTTGGCCAGTGGGGCAACCTCAAGGAGGGAGCGGGGGCATTGCGGAGGTTTTTTTTTTTTTCGATTTCTTGATCACGTTGGCACTACCCATCATACTTCCCGCCGGCCGCCACTGCTCTGCACACGTCAATACGGTAATTTAATTCCATCCAGACACGTTTCACCATGTTTTCGTATGTTCTCATCAATAATTTGCACCGCTGCGCTAATGCGGTGGATCTAATAGAGTTCTTTGGTGATGGATCTTTATGAAATCGTGTACGAATCTGACGTTGCACGCCCACGACCGACCTATTGTCCATTTTTTTCCACTACGAAGTGGATGTAAACAAAAGCACGTGTTCTAGAGAAAGCCAGTGCATCCCTATTGGTGGATTCTGGCAGTAGTCCCTCCGCAGACCTTTTGCACCCTGATAGATAGTCCATTCAATGCCGTCTTGAAACTAGAGTAATACAGCATTGTATGCTGTTCAAAGCATTTACTAGCCTTATCCTTGCTTATGAATTCATAATCATTCTTTAGTAAAGCACCTACGGTGACATTCACTCATTCAAATTAACGAAATTCCCGCTACTTGTCCGTCACTCTGTGTTGTGCAGTGTTGCAAATTCCCAATATTAAGTAAAGTCTATAATCTTGAAGCACCGGACTAGACAGAATCAGAAAACATGATTTAGACTGACAGTGACTGACATGGGAATCTCTAGATTACACACGTGTTGATGTGTATATACCACAAACACGCACACCTACTTTCAACTTCAAGCGTTTTATCTAGAATGGTAAAACCAACACACTGCAAAATATTGTAGGGAAACCTTTGAGAAAGCCAAACTGGTTGGTGCAAATACAACCAGTGATGCTTAAAATCGTACGGAATGTTACTTTAGCATTTATTAAATGATCCACCTACGCTTCCTTTCCTTTACTTCCCACATAAAACATGCTCAGATTTCAGGAACCTGAATTCCCCCAGCTTGTCAAAGAAAAATGCCAGATGCATACACTGGCAACTGCTTGCAAGAAGGAATTTGTAGAGGGCGGGGACACAAGCTTTTGGCGTTACAGATGGGCAAACGGTGCCATTCAGTGTTGCTACCCGACCTTTATAGAAACATCGTTACAATTCGGAAATATTCCAAAGCTGTTATCGTATCTAATTGCTATATAGCCAACTTCGCAACTACAAAGTTTTATTAATGTTCCAAGACGCGTGTACGTAATAAGACCTTTACATTTCTTGTATCTAATTCATAAGGGAAAAAAGAACATAGTTGGAGACACTACTTCTCGTGGTCAAGAATCTTCCGAAACCCTCAAGCACACGGCTATTTATAGCTTTCCTCCCCTCGACCCTGCAAAACCTGCCCTCCTCTCCCTTGCCGTGTGGTGGTTCTCGAGATTTTGCGTAGTGTTTATAGGTTGTAAATATCATTGAATGTTGATGTGGCTTCAACAGCAAGTGTTACAAAACATCTACATGTGAAACTTTGAACAAGTGGCGATACCAAAATTGCGGTGGATCCTGAGTATTGTGTTGAATCGTTAACTTCTGAACAGTTGTCTTAAAAACAAGGATTTATGCGGCCCGCAAGGAAATTCAGCCGAACAAAAACGCGGATGGCACATTTTAGCCGATTTTGGACTTGCTGCCGTTAGCAGGAAAGTGGATGTTCTTTTTCTTCATGGATATGAGTTTGTCTACCCTGGTTAAATTATTGCATGATTCATTTGGTTTATTTTACTTCGCATTTCTGTCACACTTGGTTAATCGCGAGGATGAGTGATGATATGGTGACATTGATGAAATGACACTCACAAAGAACATCAATGCCCAGGCCAAGATTCAAACTCGGGACTCCTGGCGTTGTAGCGCACAGTAATAACCACTCCGCTACAACGGACAGCTGTGCTAATTCTTCTTACATGGTGTATTACCATTGACGAGAACTGACATCGTTGGTAAGTGTTTACCTCTATTTTATTATATTTTCTTCATCTCTCGTATTTAGAACAGTGTTCATTTTAAGAACTAATATTTGCACATTTTTAAAAGTCACTCTAGTTTCGAAACGTTGTGGAAAATACTGACACTGAAGCTAACACGTGCGCTGGGAGGGAGGGGCAAGTGCTGGCAAATAGAAAGTGGGCACCGCGCGCATTAATACAAATTTCGGTAACTTATTGGCCACACCTACTTCGTTTTAAAGCTGGAAACAGTTATAGTCTCGTAAAATGATTTCTCCTCACCATTGGTCAGCCTGGCACCTAGCGGCAGAGTTTAGAACTACTGGGACCATTCCTATGTATTTTGGTAGTGTCTGCTGCCACGTTCTTTTTCTGCTGGAACCTCAAAAAAGATGCGCGTGGCAGTATACTCGGTCTTTGTTTTATCGTGATTCCATCATGCTATGTATGCAACACATACTATGAAGTTGTAGCGATTACTTTCACATAAATGTTTTAAGATTAGGTCTCTTATCATTCTTCTAATAATAAACCTAAATGCTCTCGTAGTTAGGTTTGGTTCCGTTAGCATTAAAATAATATCGCTAAATGCTTTCTAAAGAAAAGGATTCTAAATTACCTGTATTCATTCCCACTAATCATAAACTTGCATTTTTCTCGTCTTCATCTGTTCTTAATATTTGTAACATCCTTTTAGCAGACGAATTGCGTGGCAGGAGCAAATTTGACACTTATTCTTACTGCTGACACGTGCGTGGCAGCAGACTCGGCCATGTATTTTACGGGATATTCGATCAGTGATTATGTTGTATTGCTCATGCAGGGCCGGCGGAAAGGAGGGGGGGGAGGGGCGAACCGTGCCACCGCCCAGAGCGGCAAATTTTCTGGACGGCAAAATTTGAAGAGAAGAAAAAAAATAAGCCTATTGAAAACTTGAAAGTTATATTATTATATTATATAACTTGAAAGTAAATATATGCGAACCCATCGTTTTGAAGGAACATATCAGTAGTCTCACTTTAAAACCACCGAGTGCCACAAGGTGGGAACGCAGATTCGATGCCTTAACTCCGTTGATTATCAAGTGGGCGATGTCTATGATGTGTTCTTTCAAATAATTGCGAAAATAATGATCGCACATGAGGCTCAGTGTATTGCAAACCAGCTGTGTGGCTTTACATTCCTTTGCTCACTACTTATCTGGTAATGACTTTTTACTCCACGCAATGTAATGAGCAAACGTCTTCGAAACTTTAATCTACGATGTATTAGATGCTATTAGATGGTTTCTTGCAAACATATCAGCGCTTTGAAAAAAGCAGGAGTGATGAGAAATTTCAAAGTTTCTTAGACGCCACTTGGCAGCCCCCCTTCCTCCACTCGTCGAGGCGTCGCGGGGGGGCTACGACCTGCGAGTCCCGGTTGATGACAGAGAATTGACATCGAATTTAGATATAGATGATCCAAAGATAGGCAACACTGTACAGGACCGAAATCGAAAGAAGAATAAGTTTCAGTGTGATGAAACTGTTGAAGATCCACAAAACCGGAACCAAGTTGATTTTTATTACCAGGTCCTAGACGATTATTTTAGCTCGTTGAGAAAAATTTGAGCAGCTTAAACATCATAGTGAATTTTCAATTTATTTTATGACATTTGTAAGCATAAAGACATGCCATCTGATCTTTTGTCTGAAAAGTGTAGAAACCTTGCCGAAATGTTAACACATGAAGGCTACTGAATTAAAAGATGAACTAAAATTGTTTTTGTCTATAATAAAACAATTACTACAAAGGATATCTTAAACTGATAAAGGGTCATGATTTTCCAGCTAATGTGAGAGTAGAACTTCGAATTTATTACGTTTGTCAGTAACCGTGGTAAGTGGCGGAAGAAGGTTTTTTTTTTTTTAATTGAGGCTAATAAATATACTATATTCGGTCAATCATATCTGAAACACGCTTGTTTCCATTTTATGCAAGATAGCATTATACGGAGAAGAATATTAAAGGTAAATTCCCTGTGTATGTAGCACCATGTCACGAAGACACATTTAGAGGATGTGGGTGGTAGGGCCACACACATTCTCGATCTCGGCCATTTTGTTCGATGTGATCAGCACCACTCTCCGGCCGCCTTACCTCCCAGGGTTGCCCCCAGGTACCCATTAATTTGAGGTTAGGTGAAGCCCAGAGCCGCTTTTTGCGGGAACAACTCAGGAAAGAATTCAGACCTTAGATCAGCCACATTTTAAAAATCCAATCATATATCACAGACCTACAACGGTAAACGTATGAAGTAAAACCTTCATTTCTTTCCTAATACTTGTTACATTTAAGATACGTTTAAGAGAGATAGAGAGAGTTTTCATTAAATATAATAATAATATATAATTAGTGTCGTATTTTCTAAAGTTTAACTGTGTGTCGAGCGAGATATCCTTTTGTGCTTAATACAGAGCATTCCCTTACATTCGCTACGAGACTCGGCGGCAAGCAACGCTTGTCTTTCCCGGTGAACGGGTCCGCGACAGTCGCTAGAGTCGGCTATTAAAATTACAGTTTTCATATTGTGTACTAACCTTGACTACAGAAGGTGTTGAAAATGATGTCCCTCTGCTGAAACACATTCCTGGCATCTACGAAGGAAATTGGCATTTACACGTGCAAGTTCGTCTACTGTAATTTTCCCGATTTTTCGTAACATACTCTCTTTTAACTCACGGATGGTGTGCGGATTGTCTTTGTATACTTTATTTCCCCATTTTTCTTTCCACTTTTATTCAGAACTGACCCTGTTACTCTAAACTTTTATTACGAGGTTTAATGTAAGCGACTGTCGCGGACCCGTTCACCGGGAAAGACAAGCGCTGATGCCGGGCCGCTTGCCGCCGAGTCTCGTAGCGAATGCAAGGGAATGCTCTGTAGTATTGAAATAGCGTAACAAGTCTCATTACTTATTTTATAGTTTGATGTTTTACTTAAGAATATAATGATTTTCAATTTCCCGTTGCTGCGTAATGACGGGGGGGGGGGGTCGAAAGGGAGCGGAATCTGCCGCCACTGCCCAGGGCGGCAAAAGGTCTAGCGCCGGCCCTGTGCTCATGGAACGTGTTTTCATCGTTCAGATCATTTTGAAACACCCTGTATTTGGAGAGCCTCTTCTACTCATTTCACCAGATAAGTTTTAATCCAGCAAAACTGTGTTGTTGTTTTTTCCTGATTTACTTCCATTTCTTAAAAGTTATTATACTCAAATACTATTTTGTTAATTACTTTTACACATCTCCGTACAAAAGTTGGGGGCAAGTTTAGTCATGCAGTCTTACATAAATATCTCATTTTTGGAATTTTGAGAAGTAACGAAATCATTAATTTCTTGGATTAAGTGGTGCATGCAATATGAAAAAAGAAGGAATACTAGGACGAATTTAGGACGGAATGTCGACTGACCTGCCCTCTCGCGACGTGCACGTAGCTGACCACAATGACTTTGTCGCTCGCCTAAGATTCAGTTCACTTAACTCGATGCTCCGCGGCGCAGCTGCTGAACCGTACATACGGTGGTGTTCCTTCATGGTCAGGCAGGCGTCCATTTTATGTAACCAGCGATTCGCAGCCGTCAAAATGGCCAGCGCCCGCCACGCCTCTTCCGAAGCTATTTTCACGTAACTGCTGCATTGTCTCCTGTCCATTGGAGGTGTTGTAGCTGTATCAACGCGAGGCGAGAATTCATACAAATAAATCCAAGAAGAACTGTACGTTGCTCCGGTTCAATACGTATGGAAATTTATCGACGTGTGTCCGGTGCGTCATCGTTACCTAGAAACGCTTGTGCTTTCGTGGTGCAAAATCCAATGCCAGCATACCTTTATCTCTACTTGCAAGGAGAAATACCAAGTACTTACAAGGCTTAGGAAACTGAGATTGTGACTGGACTTCGTGCAATTATGGGGTATGAATTGGCGAGGAGAACTTACCAATCCCAAAGAAAATTCAGGTTACTAACTTTAGAACTAGCCAAGTATGGAAGTGTATTTTCTATGATTGCGCACATTTAAGCTATTTAGCAAATACAGTAGTTCTCGACGCTATTTTTATGGAATGCAAAACATATTAGTTCTGTCCCCCTCCTCCGCTGAAGTTAAATGCCAAGTTTTATTCTGTCCACCAAAGCTAAGTCCAAACTTTGATTTTGCCCCCCCCCCACCCCGCCAAGTTAAGCCCCATGATACCCTGTATGTTTTGATATGCCAAGGTATTATAAAACCTTTGACTTGCAGCAAAACAATCGTACCAGATACTCTTCATTTCAACAGGTTTTTCAGAACATCTGTAATACATTTCTATGTACTGTATACGATATCAACGTGCTTCATGTAAGGAACTATATTTTTTTGCTCAAGTCTCGCGAACTTCCCGTTCGAAGGCGCGTTGCCATCCCGTATTCATATCTGAATCCAAATCAGTTTCATACAGTTTATGTTTATGTATCGTGCTCATTTTAATGGTTATTTATTATACGTTATTATATTCTGCAAGAATCCTCGCATTGTGACATTTTGAAATTCCCTCCCTTGTATCTTAATCTATTGAATTTCATTCCCTTGTTTTTCTATTTTCCGAGTGCAGATAGTGAAAGTATGAACGCTGTAAGTTAGCAATGCTGTTGCTACGTCACTGTCAAGTTAGGTTGCACCTGAGTATAGCGCACTAGTCAGCCATTTCCGAGAAAAAGCGCTTCGAAGTTTTCCATGCGCGCCTCTTTAGGCGAAGATAATGTCCGATGACAAGCAGCCTCTGGCTAGGTGGTAGCGTATGCATTTCACGTGCCGAAAGTTCTGGGTTCGATTCCAGTTTGGTTGCCCATGCTTGTTTTTTTTAACTCAAGTAATTGTTTATTACATTTCATTTAATAACGTATTGAAATTAATGTCCTCCTCCGTAGCCGTGCGGTTCTAAGGTGCTCTGCTATGGATTCCGACTGCGGGACGGCATGGGTTCGAGTCCGCCTGGGTTCAGTCTCTGAGTTCTCGGCCTGTGTATAGGACCGGTGGCAACCCACCATCGTGAGGAAATTGGGGAGCTTCGAGCGAGCAGCGTAATCCGGTCTCGGAAATCTCCTGTAACGGCTGAGGATTCGACGTGCTGACCCCACGTCACCCCATTACTGGTTGAAGATCTCCACGCCTCTGGGTAGGATAGTGGGAGGGAGACCGGTAGTCGGGAGATAGGCCAGGGCCCTTCGAGGGCTGTCGCGCCATGGGTTATTATTATTATTGAAATGAATATGGAATAAAAGTTTATTTAAAATTTTGTGGGGAAATGCTACTTTTGTAATGTATTTTTATCTAATCATTTTACAAGCCTTTCAAAATTAAATATCCACGTGTTATTTTCGACAAAATATTATGTACATGTATTTTTTTAGAAAATTTACAAGAAACAAAATACGAGAATGCTATTCACAACCAATGCTTTTATTATTATTTTTTTTTTTGTACACGATGCAGGCTAAAGATTCGAAAGCAAAATATTTCACGAAAATTCGCAAAGGAAATAAATACGAATTTTTGCAATAAATATTTGCTCGATTTAAAAATGTAAGAGAAAAAGTATCGAGTGGAAATCGAACCCAGAACCTTTGGCACGTGAATCTGATACGCTACCACATATATAAGTTTGTGCAACTCACATTACAAGCCTTCAATGTGTGATCCCTTGGTGACGCGGCAGACATCAGTCGGAAGTCCATTTCCTGCCACACTCCTATCAGCATGTCTGATGTAATGGACTGAATAGCTGAAACATTCCAGTTTCTCAATCCAGGAAGATCCTTCGCTAGTGGTGGTACGTAAGCACGGTCTTACACAAATCCCCAAAGGAAGAAATCTCACGGGGTGAGGTCGAGAGAACGTGGCCGCCACGGTAGATAAGCAGAATGCTTTCTGCTGAGGAGTCGCCATTTCTCGACAGTGGCGTCGCCCCTGGCAGTGAGGAAAAGTACAAGTTCGCGAGTATGTTTGAAAACAAATATTTCACAGTTCTTTCATCCGTAAAATTTTTATCATGCACCGTCGCTTCGAGAAATAAAAAAAAATGTTGAAACTGCTATATTATTTTATGTACACCCTGTGTTTTCACACAGCCGTTTTAACCTCTTTTAGTAAGAATTATAAGAAGAGGAATAATTTAAAAATATATATTATTCTTAATAACATTTATTGACGCACTTTGTTAATACGTATAAAATAATCATTATTGAATTATATTTCTATGAGGCTGAGCAAGCTGTGTTGTACGTAATGCATTATTTACTAAACGTACTAATTTGATCAAGTTAATTTTGACTCAATATGTACGTTGCAAAAAAATATTTGGTTTCTAACTGTGCAAAAGTAATAAAGTCGACAGTCACTTGTTCACGCCTTTCGAAGTCACCGAAGACAAAAATGTTTACCTTTCCTTGTGTTGTGACCGAATGCCCCCGTGTTGCCATATTTATAAGTGCTCGCAGGATTTTTTCTCAGGGGGGAGGGGCAGAATCATAGAAACGTTTATTATTATTATCATTATTAGTTACTAGTACTACTACTTTACAAATCATGAAATTGAAATTGGATTGCAAATACTTTGGCGTTGTATACAAGTTCAGACTCGAGTATAGGCAAATTATTGGGTGGGCTTGAGCCCCACAGGCTCATTTAAGTTGGTGCCACTGGGAGTTTCCCGTATTTTTGTTTCACTAAACTACAATTTCTTTACGCTGTGTGTACTTCTGGTTTGATGACAACACTGGCATCGAGAGCATAGGGATGGGAGGGCACGTCCTTAATAATTGAGAAAAATTATTTTGGAAGGTGACAGATTGGACTCGCATAAATGCCAATTTTTACTGTAAGTGGCCTGCTGTGCTATGATAATTTTTGCAAATTTCTGCCCAATACAAACACAGTTACAATCATTCAAGTGTCAAAAGATAATTACAATCAAAATAAGCACTTACCTTGTCCTGCATCTTTTCAGGAAATTTCCATTTACACACTTCTGAAATTGCTTCAGTTTCTCTCCTGATATTCTCCTTCAGTTCTTCTAATGTGTGGGGGTTCGTTATATAGACTTTTGTTTTTCAGTTTCTCCCATAGATAAAAATTACATACAGTGAGATCAGGGGACCGTGGGGTTCACACAATCCTTTGCTAATGAACATGTTTTCAAAAATTTCCTGAATGGAATACAACAATTTTTCAGCTGGGTGTAAGGTGGCAGTATTTTGTTGGAAAAACCCTGACTGGCATTCAATGTCAGTTAGTTGTTTGAAGAATGGTGTGAGTATGTCATCCCTGTATCTGTGTGCATTTATGGTATTTTCATAAAATGTGGGCCCTATAACTGTATGCATTTACTGTGCACCAAACACAGATTTTCTGGTCATGCAAAGGAGTTTCATGTACAAAATTGGATTTATCTGAGCTCCAATTCCTGTTATTCTGTGATGCAACATGGCCCTGTAAATGGCACCATGCTTCGTCAGAGAAGAATATTAAAGGTGGATCAATTACCCTACCATTAACATTCCCCAAAATCCAGTTACAGAAATTTACCTGACTCATTATCACGTGGTAGTAGTTCATGAACAACAGTGGTCTTGTATGGTTTCAGTTTTAAAAATTTTGTAGCTCGCCATGCTGCTGTTATGGAAATTACTGTTTCCTGTGCAAGTTGTAGGAGCAATTTTTATGGAGTATGTTCTAATGTACATGCAGTTTTACCATTCACTTCTGATCGAGAATAGATCCTGTTTGCCTCAATTTGTTCACTAGGTTTCGCACAGTATTTCTGTGTGGAACAGGCACACCTGGGATTTCTGTTGAAAATAGTCTACAGACGTCTACAAGAATTTGTAATGACATACGAATCGTACATAACTTTTTCTTCTAAAACACGTAAACATTTTAAAAATATGACTGAACTGAAATTGGGAAGTTACTGAAATGGAATGTGGTTAAGAAATTCACAAGTTATGTGCAAAGCCACATGAATCACTGTTCTGGTGCTGCAAGCGGTTAGGAAACTAAAGTGCCCTTTTAGCATGTCTTGTTACCAAAGCCCCATGAAGTTTTCTAAAAAATATGCCAGAAATGAGTGGATGCACAAGAACTACATTTCTAGGCTTACCATATTTTTTTGTGTCCAACCCAGGACATATTCGCGATCAACTCGTTACTGCTGAATTTCAGTTGGTTTTTTTTTACAAAAATAAATTGAAATTACTTAAAAGCCTTAACATTTTATTGGAATATTAAACTATAAATTGTACAAGAAAAAATATTAACATTATTTTCTAAAATCAATCAATTAATTTTCAAATATTTAATTGAATAATACATTTTCTGATGTTTAGGAAACCTCTGTTAGTTGACTCAGTTGTACTTTTCACTATAAATAGACATGACTATTTTCAGAAATGGCTTGTTTGTTTTAATAACACATAAAATTCACAACATGAAAGTTCTGAATTCATTTAGACATTCAACAGATGTTTAACATTGGATACTAGAAGTCTACCTCTTTCTGCAGACCAAATATTCCCCATAATTGAAAATACTCTCTCAACTGCAGCAGATGTTCCTTGTATCAAAAACGTGTAGACGAATTACTTCACACGCTTGCAAGACCACCAAGACGCTCACGGAAGTACGAAAACGGAACCGCTCGGAAGTCGATATCTCGAAGAAAGAAAAGGTATAATCGATCCTTGCCGGTCATAAATTCTGGTCGTGAATATTCGATACCGGTAGATATTTTCACGTTCAGATTCTCAAAACCGCGGACATTTTGCAATCCCAAACAGCACTAAAAAATACAGGACTGTCCGGGCTAATCCCGGACGTATGGTAAGCCTAAACATTTCCATCATCACGTGTGACATTTAACGTGTTTATTTTTAATGTAATTGTAGCTGTGATTCTGGGGACTTGAAGTCATTTCTAAGGTAGCGGTTTCCATGGTGGAGATGTTGCTTGCGATTTGCCGGGAGTTGCTGTGTGGCCGGCTGCCAGGTGGGCTGCAGACAGGCATGCAAGCGACTGCGAAATTTTATTTATTTATTTATTTCCCTTCAACAGAGACAAGTCTCCAATTACAGAAGGTAATATCAAAATATAATATCAAAGTTCATTATAATTTAAGAAAAATTAATTTGTATTTTATTTGGTAAAATGCAAAAGAGAAGAGCTCACTTACAGTCCATACATGCAACACATTCTACAAGTTACATTTTATCTACAATAAATTAACTGTAAAAGTAAGTCACAGTTACATTTCAAAATAATTAACTGCAACTGTAATTCTGTTACCCTTTGTACAATGTTGTGATGTGTTTGTGTTCGTCTTGTGTAGTAGTTATGCTGTCTGATGTGTTTGTGTTTGTCTTGTGTAGTAGTTCCTCCATTCATATTGGGGGTTAGGCGTAGAGCTGACAACTCTGCACTGTAAAAAGACATGTCAAGAAACAGAAATATAAGGCCATGGATGTTCCCAAGGTAAAATATTCCGGAGGTAAAATAGTCCCCGGTTCGGATCTCCGGGTGGGGACTACTTTGGGAGGTCCCTGGACTAAGGATAAGATCTTCATTAGGAATAAGGATATTAAATTAGGCACCTGGAATGTTCTGAGCCTTTACCGGCCTGGGGCATTTCAGTGTACAGTTAATGAGATAGTTAAGTATAAATTAGATGTAGTAGCTGTCCAGGAAGTTAGGTGGCCAGGAGAAGGGAATTGTAAAACTAAAAATTATACTTTTTTCTATGGTGGTACTGAAAATCATAATTTTGGAACAGGCTTTTTCATAAATAATAGAATTATCTCAGCTCTTAAAACAGTAGAATTTATTAATGATAGGATATCATATGCAGTTTTACAGGGTAGGTGGTGTAAAAGTATTTTAATAAACATACATGCACCAACGGAAGATAAAGATGATAATAATAAAGATGATTTTTATACAGAGTTAGAACAGGTCTTTGATAAATTTTCTCAGTATGATATGAAAATTCTGTTAGGTGACTGTAATGCACAGATTGGCAAAGAAGAGACATTTAAACCCACGATTGGCAAAGAAAGTCTTCATGAATTAAGTAATGATAATGATATAAGACTGATTACTTTTGCAACCTCAAAGAATTTAATTGTGAAAAGTACCACTTTTAAACATAAAGATATCCATAAATATACCTGGTCTTCTCCAGATGGTAGAACTCATAATCAGATAGATCATATTCTCATTGATAAGAGAAGGCATACTAGTATAATTGACGTTCGTACACATAGAGGTGCTGACTGTGCCAGTGACCATTATTTAGTAATTGCTAAATTAAGAGAAAGACTCTCAGTGATAAATCATAAGCAACAAAATCTAAAAGTTATAAAATTTGATACAGGAAAGTTTGTTGATGAAAGAATTAAGAAAGATTACCAAATTAAACTGTCAAATAGATTTGATGTTTTGCAGGATTTAAATGATGATGAAAATATAAATGAAACAGACGTAAATAAGAATTGGGAGCACATACGTAATGCAATAGAATCAGCAGCTAAAGAAAGTATAGGATACCATAAACCAAGAAAAAGTAAGTCGTGGTTTGATAATGAATGTCATAATCGAATAGAAATAAGAAATCAGGCTAGACTTAGATGGTTAAATAACTTGGATGATACAAATCTAAGCAATTATAATAGAATAAAGCGAGAAGTTAACCGCACGTTTAGAAGTAAAAAAAGAGATTACTTGAAAAGCAAAATTGACGAAATTGAAACAAACAGCAAAAATAAAAATATCAGAGATTTATATAAAGGTGTAAATGAATTTAGAAAGGGGTGGCAACCTAAAGTAAACTTGATAAAAGATAAAGACGGTGATTTTCTAGCTGACCCAAGCGATATTCTAAATAGATGGAAGAACTACTTTAATGACCTTTTAAATGTCCATGTAGGAGATAAATCAGAAGTAAATGAAGTCCACACAGCAGAACCTTTAGTTCCAGAACCTAACTTGACGGAAGTTAAAGATGCTATTAAAAGGCTAAAGAATAACAAAGCACCTGGCATTGATTTAATACCAACTGAGTTAATTAAATATGGTGGAAATTCATTAATATGTCAAATTCATAAATTAATTTGTTTAATATGGAATAAAGAAGAAATCCCTCAACAGTGGAAAGAATCCATAATTGTTCCCGTGTTTAAAAAAGGTGATAAAATGAACTGCAATAATTACCGTGGAATTTCTCTACTCTCAACAACATACAAAATATTGTCTAACATTATTTTAACAAGACTAACCCCATATGCTAATGAAATTATAGGTGATTATCAATGTGGATTTAAACGTAACAGATCAACTACAGATCAAATTTTTCACATCAGACAGACACTTGAAAAAAAAGTGGGAATATAATCAAAATGTCCATCAGCTATTCATTGATTTCAAAAAAGCATATGATTCGGTCAAAAGAGAGAAATTATATAATATATTAGTAGAGTTTGGAATACCTAAGAAGCTTGTTAGTATGATAAAAATATGCACCAGTGAAACAGAAAGTAAAATTCGTGTGGGTAATAATATGTCTGACAAATTTACAATTCATGATGGGTTAAAACAAGGAGATGCATTATCTCCATTGCTCTTTAATTTTGCCTTAGAATATGCTGTAAGGAAGGTAAAAGAAACTAAAGAAGGACTAAAATTAAATGGTGTGACTCAGTTGTTAGCATATGCAGATGATGTAGACTTACTGGGGGATGATGTGAATACAATTAAGAATAATGCTAAAATATTTTTCAAAACTGCTAAAGAGATAGGTTTGGAAGTTAACAAAGAGAAAACTAAATATATGCTTACAGGCCGAAACCAAGTGTTAGGTAATAATCAAAATCTAATTATTGATAACAACTCGTTTGAACCAGTTTCCAAATTCAAATACTTAGGAGTGATATTAACAAATGAAAATTCTATTAAAGAGGAAATAAAAAGTAGGCTTAATTCAGGAAATGCATGTTACTTCTCTCTTCATAAACTTTTGTCTTCTCGTTTAATATCTAAGAAACTAAAAGTTAAAATATACAAAACAGTAATTTTGCCTGTAGTATTATGTGGGTGTGAAACTTGGTCCCTTACATTGAAAGAGAAACATAAATTGAAAGTATTTGAAAATAAGATCCTTAGGAAAATATTTGGACCTAAAAGGGATGAGGAGACAGGTGAGTGGAGAAGGATACATAATTTAGAACTACATAATTTGTATTCATGTCCAGATATTATTAGAATAATTAAATCAAGAAGACTTAGGTGGGCAGGACATGTGGCACGAATGGGAGAGGAAAGAGGAGTTTACAGGATTCTTGTTGGGAAACCAGATGGTAAGAGACCTGTAGGAAGGCCAAGACGAAGATGGAGGGACAACGTTGAGATGGACCTAAAGGAAATCGGTAGGGATGGAAAAGAGTATATAGAACTTGCTCAAGATAGGAACAGATGGAAGGCCTGTGTTGCTGCAGCCATGAACCTTCGGGTTTAAGAAGGCTAGAGAGTTAGTTAGTTAGTTAGTTAGTTAGTATACTATTTACATTGAAACTGGATTCGCCTTGCTTCCTTTCCATAAACATATATCACTATGTTCTTGGTTTTCTGTACTTTTACACAATGCACAGATATCAATCAGAGTCAGATACTACTTAATCTACTGTCCTTCATGATACCTCTGATCCATATCTGTTCGTGCCGAAATGTACTGAATAATAATAATAATAATAATAATAACGGCCTGTAATTCACAGAAAACAATATTCTTTGTTATAAAATATCGCTACTACGTATTTCACCATTCCAATTAAATTAACTCTTTCCGCCGGCCCCCGAGGCGGAGAGGTTACCATCGCGCTAGGACGCCAGGGGTCCCGGGTTCGAATCCTGGCTTGGGCATGGACGTTTGTGATGTCTATTCATCAATTTCATCATATCATCACGCACAAGAAGCGAAGTAAAATAAATCAAATCAAATCAAATTAACTCTATCCAGAAATCGCAGGGGCAGGGGCGGCGCCAGGGAACGCGAAGGGGTGTTTGCGCACTTCTAATTTTCTTCCGCACCCCCTTCAGCATCCCCTATTCAAAACCTATGTTGAAAAGATTAACTCTTACAGTTTCATATATCGTAGTCACATTGAGTGCTCGAATGTTAGGTATTGTAGTGAGACCGCTGTTATTGTATACAACAGCCAAGCTTTGAAAGAAGCCGTTGACTATTATCTCGTAAGTATTGTTGTTAAGAATTGTTTCTTCTTTTCTTATAATTGGCCTATTTGTGTTCTTCGATATTTGTCTACAGCTCACTGAGTTCTTTTTTTTTTTTTGGGGGGGGGGACATTGTTATTGTTTGCGTTCCGGACCGTACAGGACCAAAACTGAATGTAGAACCTGTCCGGCTGTGAAGGACCAGAAATGAATGATGATCCAAACCGGTAGGATCTAAATGTAAGTGAAATTGTAGGTACCACTTACATCTCTCTGGTATGGATTGTGTCGCTACAGGGCAAAGTTCACCGCGATCCTCTTGGTAGTTGTAAAGGAAACACAGGCACACACACTGATAACTATAACTATGTATTATAAGGTATATGCACATAACACTTGATTACACTTCCCATGTACTCCTGTCTAGGGGAAACTGTTTACACGAAGTTGCAGCTGGGGTTACAACAACGCGCCACTAATGAAACGTAGCCACGTTGGGCTTACGGTATCCATAATTGTCCGCGACGGTTTCTGGCTGTGTCCCGAGTGGCCTCTCTACGCACACTGGCTGGAAGTAACTACCGCGCTAAAATGGCGGCAACTAGACACCGCGCTAAGATTGAATTAGCCAATGGGAGTGCAGGTTACTTAAGGCATTTGAAATACACAAATAAACAATTGAAGCTATATGCAATATAAAATATATAAAGAAAGAATAAACATGGTTACTTTTATAGATAAATCTCCAACATACTCCCCCCCGTTGGAATGTTCACATCCAACCTAACACTAGGGGATACATTGTCAATGTTTTAGCTCATGGAGCGTCTTCTTCCCAATGTGGTAAAGGTACAATTTTGCTTAATGCTCTCTTGTAGACTCCGTCTCTAGTACGAACGGTGACTACGCGCACTAGGTTATCCCTTCCCGGAAACACTTCTTGGATGACGCCGACTCTCCACGAGAGTGGTGGAATATTGTCCTCCTTCAATAGCACTGGTGTGCCAGGCTTCAAATTCGACTGAACGGCTGTCCATTTCTGTCGCTGCTGCAGACTATGCAGGTAGTCCTGAGACCACTTCCTCCATACTCGCTGCTGGAACTGCTGTATGCGCTGCCATCTGGATAATCTGTTGGCAGCCAGATCTGTAATGTTTGGTTCAGGAAATGAGGTTAGAGGACCTCCAATCAGAAAATGACCAGGGGTAATGTAGTTGAATTCATCATGAGAATCAGGGAGTGTGGAAAGAGGACGGGAGTTGAGGCAGGCCTCTATTTGGCATAGCAGAGTTACTAGTTCTTCGTATGTTAGCACGGCGTTTCCTGCTACTCTGCGAAGATGGTATTTCATAGACTTCACTGCACTTTCAAAAATCCCGCCGAATGATGGACTGCGTGGTGGAGAATACTTCCATTGGAAATTCTCTTCTGCTGCAAATCTGTTAATGTCCTTGTTGAATTCTTGTGATTGAAAGAGTTTACGTAATTCCTGCAATTCATTTTTAGCACCATGGAACGTCGTAGCATTGTCGCTAAAAATACTTGCACACTTTCCTCTTCTCGCGGTGAAGCGTAGTAGAGCTGCGATGAAGGCTTGTGATGTCAAGTCTGAGACAATCTCTAGATGAATTGCCCTTGTGGCAAGACAAGTGAAAACTGCAATGTAGCATTTTCTTGTGGATCTGCTTCTTGCGGCCCCGGTCTTGATGTGGTATGGCCCTGCGTAATCAACGCCTACGTGATGGAATGCCTTGATGGGTCTCACTCTACTGGAGGGTAACTGCCCCATCAGCTGCTGGGCGGCTGAGGCCTTCAAACGATAGCATATGTTGCACTGATGAATGATCTGTTTGACCACCTGTCGTATGCGAGGTATCCAGTATTTCTCACGAAGTGATGATATGAGAAGCTGTGGACCAGCATGCATAAGTCTCTTGTGTTCTGATGCTATCAGAATTTTCGCGAAATGACTCTTCGGATGAAGAATAATTTGATGCTTGCTTTGGAATTCCAGTTCACTGTTTTCCAATCTTCCTCCGACACGAATTACTTTCTCATTGTCGAGAAATGGATGAAGGTTCCTCAAAATGCTTTTGTTGTGTACTTGCTGCTTGTCAGACAAATCTTTGATTTCCTGAGAGAAGAATGCGCGTTGTGTTATCTTGATGCAGGCAAGTGTGGCGCCTTGAATTTCAAAGGTGGTAAGGTCTTCACTCCTTTTCTCTCTTGAGTTTCTGCAATTGCTGATGAACCTTTTGCAGAGTGACACTACTCTCAGTAGCTTGGAAAAAGTTGAATATCTAGATATGATTTCTTCTTCAGTTGTTACATGAGTGACCAATGTGGTAGCTGCTACCTTACGCTGCTCTGGAATAGTGTTGTCGTCTGGACGGAATGCTAAACTGGATGATGGCCACTGTGTCTCGTCTTCTTGGAGCCAGGTGGGTCCGTGCCACCAAAGCTGAAGTGATCTGATAGTTTTTGCATCGACTCCTCGTGAGATCAGATCTGCAGGATTGTCTTTTGACGGAACGTGCTTCCAATCACTGACCTGTGTGAGTTCCTGTACCATAGCAACCCGGTTGGCAACAAAAGGTTTCCATTTACTGGCTGGTGACGCCAGCCAAGCTAGGACGATTTTTGAGTCGGTCCATAGGTGAATGGTGTCTATACATAGACGCAGTATGGACAATGCTTTGTGTACCAGTTTGGCTAGTAGAACTGCCGCACATAATTCCAAACGTGGAAGAGTGGTTCTCTTCACCGGAGCCACCTTGGACTTTGAACACAATAAGTTCACACTTATGTGACCCTCTGAATCAATTGATCTTACGAAGAGAACACTGCCATAGTTTCTCTCTGATGCATCAGAGAAACTGTGAATTTGAACTTTATGGATGTCTCCTGGAGCCAAAACGAAGCGTGGTACTTTTACTTCGTTAATACATGTGAGCTGCGAATGAAGACGACGCCATGTTTTCTGCAAATCTATAGGAAGCGGATCATCCCATCCTACATTGTGGAGCCATAACTGCTGCAGGAATGACTTGTATGTGATCACCACTGGCGATATTAGTCCGATTGGATCGAACATTTGTGCAATTATGCTGGCAACTTGGCGCTTTGAGAAGATCTTCAACGAGCCTACATCCACTGTTGTGGAGACCTTGCTGTCCATGAGAAATTCGTCCGTGGATGGGCGCCATGAAATTCCCAATGTTTTTGTGACTTCTGTGTCGAATTGCACTAGATCCTGTACTGCCTTCAATTCTTCTGGAATAGATTGCAACACTGCCTTACTATTGGAGCACCATTTACGTAGATTGAATCCTCCCTTCTGGAGTAATTCTGTGAGACTTTCACGCAGCTTTATTGCACCTTCAATGCAATGATTTCCTCCCAGAAAATCGTCAACGTAGAAGTCATGTGTCAAGACATGAGTGGCTACTGTGAAATTTGATGATTCATCTTCTGCCAACTGCTTGAGGCATCTTGTGGCCAAGAATGAACTTGAAGTTAATCCATAAGTGACTGTGTTCAAACTGTAAAAATGAATTGGTTCGTCACGTGATGCTCTCCATAAGATGCATTGAAGTGGTCTGTCTTCTGAATGCATGTTAATTTGCCTATACATTTTAGCCGTGTCTGCAGTCAGTGCGATTTTGTGACTACGAAATCTGAGCAGGATTGAAAACAATTCTTCTTGTATCGTGGGACCAATCATTTGTATACTGTTCAACGATTCCCCCGTAGTTGTGGGCGAACTTCCATCAAAAACCACTGTTAAACGTGTAGTTTTGCTTGATTCCTTGATCACACAGTGATGTGGAATGTAGTACCTTGTCTCCTTGTCTCTGGATACATCTTCCAATGTCCCAATTGGTTGCATGTGTTTGAGTTGTTGGTACTCGACCATGAATTCTGTGTACTCTCTTTTCAATTCCACGTTCCGATCAAGTCTTCTTTCTAATTGGTTAAATCGTGAAATCGCTGTTTGCAGAGAATCCCCAAGAACGGATCTGTCCTTCTTCAAGGGTAGCTTGACTGTGTATCGACCTTCTCGATCACGAGATGTAGTTTCCTGGAAATGTTTTTCACAGGCGATTTCTTCTGGTGAAGGCAACTTATCATGGAATTCCTCCAAATCCCAAAATCCCTGTAAATGGAAATTGACTGTATCTTCTTTGCGAACAAAGAATGACTTCGAAGGTCCGTTCGTAGATGGTACATTGGGAATCCTTCCGGCTACAATCCATCCAAATTCAGTGTTTTGCAACGCTGGATAGTTTCCTGGTCTTGAAAGTTTTTCTGGCTTGAGAATCGTGTAGAACACATCTGCAGACAGAAGTAGGTCAATGTTGCCAGGTGTATGGAAGGTAGGATCTGCTAAATGTATGTCACTCGGAATTCCCCATGTGGAAGTTTCGAGCATCTGCGCTGGCATCGAACCTGTGATGTTTGGCAAGATGGAACAAGATATATCCATGGTGAATCCACTTATGCTGGATTTAATCTGCGTCTCCATGGTGTGAAAGGCTTGCACTGTAGCTTCATTTATCCCTTGGATAGGTATTCGGCGTTTTTGTTTCTTGATGCGTAGCTGCTGAGCAAGGTTCTCTGTCATAATGTTACTCTGCGAGGCTCCATCCAAAAGTGCACGACATGGGAGCCACTCGCCGTATGCGTTCTTGATTTTCATGACTGCTGTGGCTAGGAGAACTTGCGAAGTTTCTCTGTTCTTGACAGAACAATATGTTGCTTTAGTCTGGGCATCATTATCCTGAAAACGAGTATCATCGCCTACTGCCGATTTACTTCTGGATTTACTGGACTGCTTCTGTGTTTGACGTTCTCTGCTGTTCTTATCTTCATGAAGAAGGGAATTATGTTTCTCGCCGCAATATTTGCAAGATCCTGCCTTGCATCCTGACCTAAATCCCTGGTGATCTGACTGTCCAAGACAATTGAAACAGATCTGGTTTTCTCGAAGAAATTTGTACTTCTGAGCTATAGTAGCTGCTTTGAAAGAACTGCACGCAAACAGCGGATGCTTATTATTCTTCATAGTATCCTTGCAATACAGGCATGAAGGAGATACGGTAGAAACATACGATCTTGAAGGAGAAGGATGCGCAGGTTTGTGACTTTGTTGTTTGGTGTTGCCACTAAACTGTGGTTTGAATGTTGATTTTTCATTGGAAATTGGTTTGAATTTCTCTAAAGCCTTGGTTCTGTGCTCTAGAAATTGAAACAAACTGTCAAGAGTGGTGAATTCAGAATCATTCACTTCCAATTCAAAAGCTTTTCGTGTGGTGGCATCAAGCTGAGAAGTAAGATGCTGAACTAACACTATATCTGATAGTGAACTATCTCCTGCTAATAATTTTAAAGCTGAGATGGAACTGATTGCTGTGTTTGTGAACGATCGCAATTCTTCTGCGTTTTCTCTCGACACTGGTTTTATATGCAAAATATCATTGACGTGTGAAGCAGCTATGAGACGCTTGTTGTCAAAACGCTCTTGGAGTTGTTTCCACGCTACACCGTAGTTGGATGCTGTAATTGGTATGCTTTCAATGATTTGCAATGCCTCACCCTTCAGTGCGACACGTAAATACTGGAATTTCTGAATATCTGAAATATCCGAATTATCATGTATGAGCGAAGAAAATGTGTCTTTGAATGATACCCATTGGGTGTAATTTCCACTGAAATGCGGAAGCTCTATTAATGGCAACTTAACTTGAGACTTGCACGAAGCCCTGTGTTCATTTTCCGCGCCGTCTGTATTTGAATGATTTCCCTCAATTAATGTTAGCATCTGCGACTTGAGATCGAAATATGAAAGTTCGATTGTCTCTCGAACTGCCGTGTGTTCATCGTCTGTGGCTTCAAATTCAATGCAATCCTGAATTTCTTCTATCTTGGGCCATAATGTGTTCAGTTGCTCCAGCCGAACCTTGATCTGTTGAACATTCGGCACCTCTGGATCAACACTGCTAATGTACGACTGCAATCTCGTTATTTGCCCCCTGTAGGCGGCACGTTGCTTTAGAAGATGTGCTAAGTCTGCCATGCCTCAAGGTGGGAGGGACAAGCAATGCGTATTGAAATGAAAGGAAAAAATGAGGAAATATTGAACCAAACACTGTTGTACTCACCGATCTGGCATTCACTGGACCATCTGGGCATCTGAAATCCTGGTTAGGCTGCAACACTGCAGGTAGTCGTTGACACTGACGAGTACTGGAACAGCTGATGCACGGTCGCCATGGTGATGTCACGTCTGCACGCGTGGGCTGCTATGCACCTCTCCGCGATACGTTTTTCCTCGCTACGAGTTTCCCGCACGAAACGAACGAAAAAGCCAGTCCCGTGAAGGAACAGAAAACTGCAGTCTAAAAATAACTCAGCGACACACCACCGGTGTATGACGTCATGTCACTGGTCGCCGACTGTTCCTCACACAGCAGGAGGGGAGAAGGGAGCGGAGTGTGAAACGTCACTGACAAGCGAACAACGTGAGCGCTGTCGTTCGGGGAAGTCCCGGGCGTGTCCTTCAGCCACGTGGAAAATATCTCGCGCGCTACAACGAATGACGTAATGCTTTCAGTTACTTGTAGTTACTGTACTTGAAAATAAAGTTTGCACAACACAATGTCACTAAAATCACTAATGGTAACGTACCTCATGCTCAATACAAAGGAGATCGCGGCCTGCGGAGGACCAAAATGTTTGCGTTCCGGACCGTACAGGACCAAAACTGAATGTAGAACCTGTCCGGCTGTGAAGGACCAGAAATGAATGATGATCCAAACCGGTAGGATCTAAATGTAAGTGAAATTGTAGGTACCATTTACATCTCTCTGGTATGGATTGTGTCGCTACAGGGCAAAGTTCACCGCGATCCTCTTGGTAGTTGTAAAGGAAACACAGGCACACACACTGATAACTATAACTATGTATTATAAGGTATATGCACATAACACTTGATTACACTTCCCATGCACGCCTGTCTAGGGAAAACTGTTTACACGAAGTTGCAGCTGGTGTTACAACAACGCGCCACTAACGAAACGTAGCCACGTTGGGCTTACGGTATCCATAATTGTCCGCGACGGTTTCTGGCTGTGTCCCGAGTGGCCTCTCTACGCACACTGGCTGGAAGTAACTACCGCGCTAAAATGGCGGCAACTAGACACCGCGCTAAGATTGAATTAGCCAATGGGAGTGCAGGTTACTTAAGGCATTTGAAATACACAAATAAACAATTGAAGCTATATGCAATATAAAATATATAAAGAAAGAATAAACATGGTTACTTTTATAGATAAATCTCCAACAGTTATTGAACGGTTTTATTGCCCGCCTACTTGTTGTTCCTGTTTTCTCCAAGTCACACTGGAAAACATTTTGAGGTGCTTTCAAGATATCTTCAGGTCGTTATCGGAAAATCATTTAACGCGAGTTGTATCATGACGGGTAGTTTACCTGTTAGTGCGTTCTACTCAGAGCATTCCCTGACATTCGCTACGACAGTCGGCGGCAAGCAACCCGGCGTCAGAACTTGTTATTCCCGGCGAGCGGGATCCGCGACAGTCGGTAGAGTCGGCTATTACAATTACAGTTTTCATATTGTGTACTAACCTTGACTACAGAAGGTGTTGAAAATGATGTCCCTCTGCTGAAACACATTCCTGGCATCTCCGAAGGAAATTGGCATTTACATGTGCAAGTTCGTCTACTGTAATTCTCCCGATTTCTGGTACAATACTCTCTTTTAACTCACGGATGGTGTGCGGATTGTCTTTGTATACTCTATTTTTTAGATTTAAGAATTTTTGTGGTTCTATATGCTGTGGTTTTTGAAACACCCGTTTCTTGTGAGAGGCGGCGGATAGATTTCCGAGGAGACTGTTCTAACCTTGTAACGAGTGCACTCACGGTCCCCGAAATGACGTGTCAATCATACCCCGGCACGGGGCCAAACGTCGTTATGTGTACGGGAAACCGGTCGTGACTCACGGTCCAGTTATCAAGTTCGGTACTGAGACGGTCGTTTACTGTGATACTATTGCGAGGCGGAGATTAATACCTTGAAATGTTACACTGTTTTGTTTACCTTTGATATGTAGATTCGAACATTCATAACACACTAATAGCATAATATCCTGTACCTGAAAAACGTCAAATAACAACACTGACGAACGGTAAAAAAGTGAATATACATTGTAACAACAAAAAAATATTGCAATCAACAACTGTTTACAAAGCCTCCTCACTCTCACAACATTCACTCTATCTCTCTTTCACACACATGAGGTATTTTTACATGTGAAGTATGGATACAAATCATGGATCTCATTAACATATCATTCCTTTTAATTTTTAAACCTTTATGTGAATTTAGGGCATTTGTCTGCCAGCTGCTGTGCTCTTTTAAATTAACTTAAGTGCCAGCCCTCGGAAAGCGGTTAACTAAGACAATTGGGTCGGCGTGGTTAAATCTTTCGTTCGAATGAACGTATGCATCCAGTCGTAAGCACGACATTATACGAGTTTCTCGGACGGGGGTATTACACATAAGCCTCTCTCGTCCAATGAGAACAACTACACAATTACATAGGGATGCAAAAACTTAATTGGCTCCAGCTGCTGGAAATACACAAATCAATCGTCGGCGCGAGCAAAAAATTACATCAAAAACCACTATGCAACAAATAATACTATTTCACGCACACGACCTTGCAATAAAAATTACGCTTTCCACAATTAAAAAGGACTCATCAGTCAACTATTGACAAGTTAAATGGCGCGACGGGGCGGTCGGTTACAAAAAAATGGAGCACACTTTGACAATTTACACTAAATATTAAAGAAATTAAATGGAGCTTCTAGCCCTGAATGCAGACAATTAAATTAGAACATCTGAACATGAAATAACTCTTTTTTATAACAATACCAAAAATTATCAGACGCGGGGGTTAGGTTCGGGGTTTCCTGAGTAACTTTGCGAATAAGTGAGACTTCGGCGTTAACTGTACGGTGTTGATACTAACGACGCACGTTTACATGGACATGAGACCCTCTGAAGTATACTGTACCAGACTCTGCTACATGGCGTGGTCATTTATCTCTCCTGGACGCGGGACTTGCACACGGTTCCTTTGTGGCGAAATTGTCCTCCGAGGTCGATCGCGACGAAGAATAATTGCGACGATCTGGTGTACTTGCACCTCCTTAGTACTTCGGGCGTTCCTCTTGCCACTAGCGTCGGATGTACGTGGTCACGCGCCGGTCAGGAATCTCTCCAGTGTCGGGCATGAATTGGACGTCGATCTGCAATCATCTCTCTCTGGTAACGAGCTTCGGTTGGAACGTCGATCTGGAAACGTCCTTCGGGCTTTGGTTGGGACGTCGATCTGAAAGCGTCCTTCGGGCTTTGGGCAGTGTTTGGTTCTGGCGTCGTCTGACTGGCTTCGGCGTCGTTGCAGGCGTCAGGGGAGTCGACGGACTCCCTTCTCTATCTTCTTTAGCCCTCCATTATTATGTAGTCCACGCTTGGCAAAAACAAATCACCGCGTAATCTTCACCAAAATAAGGCGCACACTGGTAACTCTCTATCTGCGATTCGTTCACGGTACGTAAGAAAACGAAGTCCACGGACGCAAAACAATGATCACGCGAGAGTGTATTGCAGAGATGCTCTCTCTATGAAATCCGGGTAAAAAACTGTGTCTGGAATCATAGTACTGCCTATATATAAAAGATTCGAATTCTTCCGTTGAAAAGGACGCTCAAGTAACTTGGCTTCTGTTTCAGAGGGATGGAAATGACCTCTCTCGATTGTCTTGAAACGCGGTCAAGTGCGCGTCGTCGATCCTTGCAGGCTTGGGCTCCAGCTGATTTTCCTGGTCATCCGTGAACATGGGATCGACCGCCCACTGCGTCTTGGAGCCCGGTCTCGACGAAAACAGTCTTTCCTTATCTCCGTGTTGGTGCAAATATGTCATGTTCTAAGCGGCGGCTGTCACTCAAGAAAAACCCTTCTCCCAACTCCCGACGTCTGGCTCGGATACAAGTTTATCCACAAAATAAGATCAAACCTCACACTTTCATGTTTGTGCATAAAATGAATCAATAAACAAAAAATAATTTATATCGAACTGCGTTTCACATGTCACTAGATACCGTGACAACCTTTGTCATATCTAACGAAGTTTTTCCTCAGTAAGTACACGTGGGTTTTTCTTTCCACTTTTATTCAGAACTGACCCTGTTACTCTAAACTTTTTTACGATGTTTGATATAGTGGTCCTATGTGGAACGTTAACACCAGGAAATTTCGTTGCAAAACGTCGTCGCACTTCTCCACAATTCCTCTTTCCGAAGTAAGACTCGACAAGATAAATGTTACGTTTAGGCCGTTCGCCGGCTTAAACTGCTTGGCTGCAAGAGGATGTGTGTATGAAGAATGGAATAAATTACATTCATTGCTCCTTACCAATATTTAATAGAATCGCAACAGTGGGGGGGGGGGGGAGATCACGCACGAGCCAGCAAGATATCTAAACACTGACAATGATAAAAACCAAAGTGTCACCACTGTACCTGATTTCTTTCGCGGTTCCTCGGCTGAGTCACGACGTGGCGCTCCATCGGTCCATCGAAGGTGTCCTCAGTGGGTTCGCCCAAACCTTTTAAAATGGACCGACTTAACACTGTCACTCACTCGCAACACACTTCGCGCTTCGATCCCTCGATCAAGACTCCCCCGGCGACCTCTCGTCACCCGGGGACTGCTGGCGTTTTTGATTCCACAGCATTTTATTTCCGGCTCGTGACATGCCACCTCCCCCTGAAAAGAAATGGGGTTGGCCAGGGGACAAGCCCATTTCTTTATTTACAAAAAAAATATTAAGATATGATTAAATATGTACAACGACCAGTCCCTGAATAAATGATTGCATCCCGTATATAACATAATTCGTCGTAGGGCAGTAGGCAAGTATGTAATGGACTGTAGAACGTAACAAATAATAATACACTAATTGAAGTGTAACACTTTTCTGTCATGTATTCCGAAGCGGATTGAACCAAAATTTGCAATTATGGTAGTCTCAGCGGCATCTCATCGCACGACGTACATGTACGTGACACTGTGAAAACACTTGAATAAATATATCACTGGTAACGCTAATCCGAAGATAAGTTAGTAGGTCAAACTTCAGATTTATTCAAAGAATTGGCCAACAAATTCCAAATTGAACTAAGCTTTGTCAGCCCAGGATTTCATCAGAGCCTTGGTTTAGTTGAAAAAACGCAACAAACGCTGGAAGGAATGATAAAATTTTATGTCAATGCCAAACACAATAATTGGTCCAATTTCTTACCAACAGCGGCCTCAGCTATCAACAACACGCCGCATTCATCTGCACGGTACTCACCTACCTATTTACTGATGGGTTATCATCCCCGCACCTTACCGGATGCGATTTTTCAAACCCCGCCGCAGCATGTGAGCAATTATGAACGGCTGGAACATATGAAGCTTTCGCGTCGATTTGCACAAGATAATCTCCTCAAACGCCACAGAACGGACAAGGCACGGCTTGATCCTCACTATTCTCAAACAGCGTTTAAATCTGGCGATCAAATACTTTTGTGGAACGATCGACGCTTATCAAAGACGTCCAAAGCGTTTTCAGGCAAGTACGAAGGCCCCTTCACAGTAATCGAGCGACTTGACAAAAACCATTACAGAATTGAAGGGATCAAGCAAGGAAAACGGTTTGAATAAAAGGCAGCATCGGTCAGGATGAAACTTTACACACCACAAATGGTAACTCTCGATCAACCACGTACAGAGGAAGATAATGTGAATGCCTTAAAGTTACGTTCAGGAGTGGAGGCGGATATCCCTCGTTGTTGTTGTAATGTAAACTTTTGTGGTGCCATATTAAGCCACAATCTTCAACACACGGACACGTCACCACACAACTTCCGAGGGAGGATTATACTGGCGTCAGTCTGCAACGTCAACAGAAAGGTAAAGAGAGTGAAGGCAGAGAGAGCGAGAAAAACAGACTGTAGCGTGCGACTGTCGCAGACCCTGTTCACCCTGTATGACAATCACTGAGGTCGGACCGCTTGTCGCCGAGTCTCGTAGCGAATGTCAGGGAATGCTCTGTATATGTTCCACATAACATGTTTAGCAAAGTACCATTTCAGACTTCGTCGAGGCGCCCAAAATTTGCGATGAAATGTTACAGTTCGTTGATGGGGATAGTGCGGCAGAAAGTGATTTTAACAAAGATGAAGTTGCCGTCCACTTCGCGTTTTGTCCTGACACCGCAGCATCTGGGCAGACGGGAGATAGCCAGTTGGTGAACCACAGGGGAGCAATACCCCCCCCCCCCGCAACCTTGGTCGGAAATCAATTCTATGGGGTGAGGAGGCAATGGGGCAAACATTGAAGTAAAAAAAGGCAAGGCTATCAGAATCTAAGAGTAACAGGACAAAATGATTCTGAAGGTGGAATTAATTTTGATGTATTTCTTTATTTTTCTTTCAGATGGTCTATGGCGCCTGTAAAGGAGGGGGGGGGGGGCACAGAGAGGCAATTGCCATCCTCGATTTCAAATTTTATGCAAATAAAAATTCATTTCGTAAAATATGAAAATAATTGTAAATTCGTAAGAGTTCAGAGCCGTAGCTAGGGAGCGGCGAACAATTAAAACGTTATAAATTAACGTTAAAACGTTAAATTAATATTGTTTTCAGTATGGAATAATTTCGATCTAAAATTTGCGAGCGAAGCGAGCAATATCATTCTTCTCTGTGATGTATTATAAATTGCCAGAGAGAGAATTAAGACCAACTACGTACTTCAGACTGATGCTGCTAAACAGTTTTGTCTTAAATTCATGAAGAATTGCTTTGCTTTCTTATTTTACGTCGCTCCATGTTTCATATGTGTAAAACATATGTTGTATGTACATGAAAGTTATGCATGTCATATGTACAAAAAGAATTATGTTCGTCATGCATTTTCTGTCTTCCAAAAATACAGTTTGTTTGTTTGTTTTCAATTATTAGTTAATGTGAAATTGAATGTGTTGAAAAAATATTTCAAATCGTTTGTTCAACACAAATGCTTTAGCGTCGACTTCTCTCCTTTTTGCGTGATTTACGAGGATATTAACGTATTTGATACTACTACTACCACTAATAATAATGTCATTATTATTATTATATTTATTATTATTGGCACGTTTATCCTGGTACTTGCCCCCCCCCCCCAGAAGACAAAAAAATCGTATTTGCGCATCTGCTAAAACATGCATGCATATTTCAGGCATTCTGTATTTTTAACATCTAACCCCCTAAATTTTATTCAGCACCCCCTCAGTACCCCCAGATGATTAATCTTGGCGCCGCCGCTGCTCAGGGGAGAGGCCTGTGTGTGTGTGTGTATATAAACACACACACACACACACATATATATATATATATATATACATACACAAAATATGGATGATTTGTGTGTGTGTGTAGGCCACGATCTTCCTCCCCACACAAGTCTTCAATGATTTCACACCCTGTTTGGCACTGAATAAAGGCAACGCCACACATTTGGCAATTCAAGGTCAGGATTACATGGAAGCAGCTGATTGCATCGCCCACGTCCCTTTCGCCCGCTTAGGGTTGAAAATTCGACGACAGCGCCAGGTTTTTATTTCTCTGCCTTTTTTATAGAGGAGTACTTGATTTTCTGGTGGGCAGTTCCATCGGCATTCCTTGCAAACTTGCGCATTTACAGTAAACTTTTGTGAGATTGACGTCACACAATTCACACTTAACCCACTTCCCAACCATGACTTAGCAACCTTTCAGACAGTGCACCATGTGGTGCAAGTGGTACAGAGGAAAGAACAAGCAGCAGTGTTTTTTTTCTGTGCGTCATTTTAAGGTTTTCTTTGTGAACTATGCATACTAAAACATTTGAGCATGCCATTGTGGAAATCGGAAGCTTTGCAGCTGAGACAAGTGTTGCCAGTCAATAAACGAAGCTGGGTTTCTTTTAATTGCCACGAAGGAGCAGAGCAGTGTTACAATGTATGTGAGCACAGCATGCGGAAGACATTTTGTGTGGCGAGAAAAACAAAATGAACGCCTGCAGGCTAATGTGTTTATTATTGTGGGATGACTTTCCACTGCATTGATCCAATACCCTCAACAGATTTCCACTCAAAGCAGAAGTGTAAGTGAATTGGCAGTTTTGAACAAGGAAGTAAGTCCAAAACCGAATAGTTGCGAAATCGAAAAAACTGCGAAATGCAATAATGTGATTTTATCAAAACAAAATTTGTACAGTCACGTTCACTTCTGGGTTGCAACAATCCTATAGGCTTTCAATGTGTACATGACAATCCAGAAGTGTCCATAACTGTACTACATGTTCGGAACATCAATGGGAAACATAATGAAATGCGTATAGTTTTGCTAGTCCGTGATAGTGAAAAGGAGACCAGTGATATACGTATATCCTCGTTCAAACTGATGATATTTGCAACAAATGTAAAAGAAAAATCAATGGAAATAATCTTACGGTATTCTTAATGTGTTATGCACGCATTATTATGCATGTTAATGCATCATTTAAGTGACGGAAGGGAACAAAATTCATCAGATTTTCCTGCAGCAGAAGTAAGAGAAAGTAACAACGAATGAAACCTTATTGGTCGTCAGAAAGAATGTCCTTCAGCAATTTAAGACTTGTCACGAGGAATATGTGGGATGGTTTCTTCATGGCGTGGTGCTATGCACAGGGGAGCACTTTACCTTTTTTTTTATGGTTTCTTTCATGTGTTGCATTTTCTTATCTTATCCAAAAAAAAAAATATATGATGGCAAACACTTTATTCTCTTTTAAATGTGTCATCTTTCTCGTAACAACTTTATTTTAGAAGTCCAAATGTTGGTATAAATTACATATTACAAATGTGCAGCTGTTCAGAAATCTTGTATTGAAATGTGATCCAGTTCGTCAAGATTACGGTCAATCTTATCATTTACAGCGGTAGTTATTAAAAAAAAAAAAAAAAAAAAAGGTAAAGTGTTCCCCTGTGCATAGCACCACGCCATGAAGGCGTATAGGGGGTGCGGGGGTAACGCCCCACACTTTATAATTTTTATTACTTGGGAGGGTATAACAAGTGCTCGGCCAACACTATTCAACTTACAACAAGCATCATCAATCGATACCCTATTCCATCTATTCTGCACTTGAAGTATTAAGTATATATTTATTTGACATTTTGAATACATTCTCTACGATACTACACCAGTATAAAATTTTAAATTCATTCTGTGTGTTCTGGGTATCCAATATTGTTGTCTCGGGAGTCACGAACATGATCATTAACAAGCTTTCTTCTTCTCCATACTACATGGTTCAAATGTAAATCTCCAAATATTTTGTGCAAAAGGCAATCATGGAAGGTTGTCAAAATATACAAAAAAGATAATCAAAATTTTAATCAATATTAGCTTATGATGGTCATGTATGTGACTGTGGTCAGGTTTGTGACTTAGACAGGTATGTGACACTGTTATTATGAAGATATTAATGACTAGAATAGTATATATTATTTTCTATTTAACAGTGGCAGTGACAATCGTGAATACAGAGTATTAGTAGGTAATATTGATGGTGTTTTTACACCGTTTGGACATTGTATATACTCTTGCAGGAATGCATGATGAGATGACTATGGGAAGATGGTATTGAGCCCCTATCACACGGAACTGGATTTCTAGTAGGAATGCCCTAGTTGGCGCTGAACTAACTTTCTAGGTAGCAATCATGGCCGCCTGGCTGACTGCTTGACTGGTTTGGAGGAATAGGACATGTTCTAATTGCTACTTGCTTTCCTCGACTGGATTCTGTGGAACAGCCAATCAGAGCAAAGTTTCACCATGTGAAGATAATATGTGAGTGTGCAAAGGAGCGCTTTTGTCTGTGGTTTCCGAGTGTTACTCCAGCAATGTAAAACGTATACAGCATGAAACGCGCGTTGAGGTACACCATCTATGCTGAGTGCATGGTCTTTACATTTGAAACAACTAAAATATTCTTCCATACGTGTACAGTAAACGTTGTAAAGTACGTACTTAAGCAGCGCCATTGTTTTGTACCTAATAACGTTTTATACGAAACGTTATTCCTCTCGGTTGAATAGTTATCGGCTTTTAAAAATGTGAAGTGATACATTGTTTACATCTCACGCGGCCGCCATTACAGCTTTCCTCGTATGGGAACAAAAGTCTATCGACAAGTACGCTGATAAGTATCGTGTGAGGCGAAAACTAGCAAATTGATAGCCTGTCCAGCGCCAACTAGGGCATACCTACTGGAAATCCAGTTCCGTGTAATGCGGGCTTAAGATTGAATTTATTGAATGGATTTATGCTTTAAGTCCACTTTATGTACAGATAGGCTAATCGGGACTGGACCTACAGTTGAAAGTGGAATGTGAACCACTGTGTAACGAACCCGGGACTCCTTGTATAATTCACAGAATTTTGAAGAAGAAGAAAAGGAAATATATGTGAAATGTAACTTCTTCCTTTTTTGTCACATAAGTAGTGGGATTGGCTATAGGATAAGGACCACTTATAAGTGTAGAAAAGGAGAGGCTATTTGATTGAACAATCCGATTTGCCTACACTTAAAACAATGGCAAGAGGGGCTTATACCCCAATTCTTCAGGTGTGATATGCCCTGATTTTTTAAGAATTTTGAATTCTAGTGTAGAAAAGGTGAAGCCTCTCAGACAGATTTGCCTACACTTAAGACTATGCCAAGTTCCATATGATCTTATTGTTTTAAGTGTGTTTTTTCTGTCAAAATTCCTGGAGACCCAGTAGAGTGTGGTGCATAGCCCCATGGTTTTTATTGCCTTGCAATCAGGAGGCCTCTGGGTTTGAGTCCTCATAAAATATGAAGCCTCCCCTGATGGCAAAATGTTAATATTGTTGCCTTGTAAACAAAAGGCTTGGGTTTGAGTCCTGATAAAATGTGTAAGATTGAAATACATGTGGCAAAATAATATCTCCATACGTGAGATTTTGAGAATAATTATTGCTAGTTGATATACAACTGATAGCTCCCAGATCTGAAAACCTGGTGAAAAGTGTTTTACAACAGCATAAAAAGAGCAAAATTATTTTATATTGGGGATCACCCGAGCCTAGTTATTGCTGTTATAATTGTTTTGGCATAGTTCTGTTTTTTTTTTTTGGACCAAGAAATTTTATATAAATAAACTACAAAAATGCCAAAACAAAAATATTGCAATCAGTGTAATAAAAATATATCTAGTTCTCATTGGGCCAGGCACCGGCATATTTGCGACCGTAAGAAATGCAGAAAGGCCATGAAAATGTGTCCAAGATGCCACAAAATATTAAGCAAGGCATATTACAAATGGCATAAGTGTAATTCTTATGTACAGTCATCAACATTGCCCTCACAACCATCCACATCTGGTCTGAAAAGGAAGCATGAAGCACCTGTTAATGCTGGACCTGCAAAGCAGCCATGCTATGCACCACCTATCCATAGCAGTTTTAATGGCCAATTAAGGGATCACTGTTTTAAATCAGAGCCAAGATGTGGTATTGAGAATTTTTTGAACAGTGTAAATCCTAATGTGCAGGCAATTCTAAATGCACAAAATGGGTCTTATAAGCTGTCCCTCAAATTGTTTACACAATATAAGAAGCCAAATGGCACAAAATTTACACAGCCCCACATAACAGAAACTGTACCGGTATATTCAAATGCAAATTCAGACAAAATAATAAGCAGTTTGATAGATCAATTGAATATTAAACACTCTGAATTTGCAGCAAAAGAGTCTGGATGGAGCCTATGCGGTTCTCCACACAAGTTATATGTTAATATTTCTGAATTCAACCCATTACAAGGTTCCACTTATGTGCCATTACCTGCCAATATCAAAAACAAAACAGCCGTGGTTAATATAAAAAATAATGATGATAAATGCTTTTTGTGGTGTATTTTAGCTGCTTTGTATCCAGTTTCAAGGCATCCTGAGAGAATAACTTATTATAAACAACATGAAAATGATTTTGATGAGGCAATGGAGGGTTTAGAATATCCAATGTCTGTTCAGAATATTGATAAATTTGAAAAAAAGGCCAGGAATATTAATGGAAAACAATTATCTATTAATGTATTTATTTGTTCCACTGGCCGTGACAATTGCTTGATAGATCCTCTCAGAATCAGCACACTTGATGATGAATCTGCAATTCCGATTGATCTGCTCTTAATTAATGGGGAAGGCACAAATCATTACACTGATACATAATCTTGAAGCTTTAGTCAGAACACAACTAGACATATCCAATACAATATTCAAGTTGTGCAGAAGATGTTTAAGTGTATTTGATGGTAGAAAAATGGTGAATGGGGTTCGGGAAGTGAATGCAGAAATTGCTAAAAACAAGTTAATTGAGCATCTGAAATACTGTGGCATTTTATAAACCTGTTCATATGGTGATGCCTAATCCAAGTGAAAAAGCAAAATTCAAAAAGTTTGAAGCCTTGTTGGAACACCCAGCATATATTGTCTGTGATTTTGAATCAAACCTCAAACCTCTTGCATTCTGCAATCCAGATCCTGAAGAATCTTCAATTACACCATACCAGCTACATGAACCTTCCAGCTTTTATTATGTGGTTGTACAGGATGGTGTTGTTAGTAAAGAAAATTTATACATGGGAGCAGATGCCATCAAAGAATTTGCACTTAGAATAGAAAATGAGTGCCATGACATAGCATCTAATGTTCTATTAAAATCAAAACCCATGTTGCCTTTAACAGAGAAACAGATTGAAGATTTCAACAATGCAGAAAAATGCCCGGTATGTGATTCTGAATTTTCAGATACAAATATCAAGGTGAAACACCATTCTCATACAGATGGTAAATTCTTAATGGCCCTGTGTAATAGCTGCAATATTCAGATCCAGAGACCAAAATTTGTCCCCATATTTTGCCATGGAGCATCCAATTATGATTTTCATCATTTGATCAGATACGAGGGGTTTGACAAGCAGAATTTAAATATTTTAGCTGAAAATGATGAAAAATATATTGCTATTAGCAAAATAATTAAAGTTAATGGTGTTCCTATTCACATAAGATTTCTTGATTCTTACAGAATTTTATCGGCTAGCCTGGCTACACTGGCCACTCAATTATCTGATGATCAATTCAAAATCACATGTGCTTTGTTTCCAAATCAGGACCTGAAATTAATTAGGCGGAAGGGTGTATATCCATATGATTATGTTACAGATTTTTCTAAATTTGATGAGTGTTCTCTGCCACCACAACAAGAGTTTTACAGCAAAATCAGAGCATCTGGAATCACTGATGATGATTATCACCATGCCCAATTGATGTGGAACAATTTAAAATGCAAGACATTTGGTGATTATCACATGGCTTATTTAAAACTTGATGTGACCCTCTTAGCTGATATACTGCAGGCATTCAGAAAATCTTCCATGCAAAATTATAAACTGGATCCAATGTATTTTTACAGTGCTCCGGGCCTAGCATGGTCTGCAATGTTTTTAAACACTAAAATGCAATTGGATCTGATCCAAGATCAAGATATGTTTCTGTTTATGGAACAATGTATAAGAGGAGGCATGGTGCAATGTTCTCAGAGATATGCCAGAGCAAATAACAAATATATTCCTGATTATGATCCAGCACTGTCATCAAATTATATACTGTATGTAGATGCAAACAGCCTGTATGGTTATGCCATGATGGATAAACTGCCATATTCAGGGCTTGAATGGGTTGAAGATTTCAATATTGAGAATCTTAAAGATTTTGATGACAGTAACTATGGCCTCTTCTTAGAGGTTGATCTGACAATTCCTGATAATTTACACAAGACATTTTCTGATCTGCCCCCAATTCCCGAGGTTCAGTGCTCACCTGGCTCTAAACAGAAGAAATTGATGATGACTCTAGAGCCGAAACAGGGTTATGTCATATATTACAAAAACCTCCAGTTCCTGATGAATCATGGTGTTCAAGTGACCAAAATTGGAAAAGTTTTGAGGTTCAGGCACTTAAAATGGTTGAAGCCATATATTAATTCAAATACAGAGCTTCGAACATCTGCAATGAGCCAATTTGATAAGGCCTTGTTTAAATTGATGGTCAATCCTGTATATGGCAAAACTATTGAAAATGTCAGAAAACATACCGATGTTAAAATAATTACTGACCCCAGCCTGAGCAAAAAATTGGTTGCAAAGCCTAATTTCAATTATAGAAGAATTTATGATGAAAATATGGCACTTTTCAACATGAAAGAAACAAAAATTAAGTTTGATAAACCTATTTATGTAGGGGCTGTAATATTGGAATTGGCCAAATTACACATGTTAAAATTGTATTATGATGTGTTGAAACCTTTTTATGGTGATTGTGTAAAATTGATGTACATGGACACTGATAGTTTTGTTCTTGATATTAAAACAGAAGATGTTTATAAAGATATGGCACAGCCTGCATTGTTTCAATACTTTGATACCAGTGAACATACAGAGATTCAACACCACAACAAAAAGGTGCCTGGCAAGTTAAAAGATGAGACACTTGGTGATGTTATTGTGGCATTTGCTGGGTTAAGAGCCAAGATGTACAGTTTTGAAACATGTAGTGGTGCTGTTGCCAAAAAAGCCAAGGGCATTGGCAGAGTAACTGTGGATAAAGAGCTTGAATTTGAGGATTATAAAAATTGTCTCAAATCATGTAGCACAATCAGAACATCAGAAAATAGAATTCAGAGTGTGGATCACTTATTGACTAGCAATATTGTAAGAAAAGTGGCTCTGGACCCACATGATGATAAGAGATGCATTTTATCATGTGGCATACATACTCTACCATGGGGGCATTGTGATTTGAAAAATGGCAATCAATGCCCAAACACAGAGCATGATTTGAAATAAATAAACATGCCTATGAACTTATTTGGGTTCAAGAAACAAGGTATTATGGACCTGCCGACACCACAACCCTCTTCTGATATGATATCTAAACTGAGTGGTTTCTTAATTATTCATCTGAACAGCATACTTACAGATGTTGATGATGAAACAGGTAAAATATTGTACATATTTAACAATAATTTAAATCATTACCAATTACCTGTAGGTGGGCAAATACAATTTATTACAACCCCTGAGGGTGATGTCAAGATTTCAATAGGGAGAAATATTTATAGAATTAAGCACTCAAACATGATTTCTGGCACTGTATATACTGTTTCTGCTGGTGACTGCTTATATATTGAGGTCCCTGGATCATATGACAAGCTTATACCCTTTTTTATAGAATTAAGAATCAGATATTCAATAATAAATAACCACTAAAACAAAAATGCCTAATGATATATTTGGCCATACAAGACATGAAGATCACAGTGATGAGATTCTGATGCTTGATGTCAGAGTCAAGAAATTAAGAAGTGATTTACAAGCTTTACAAACCACACTCAATGCCAGTCTTCAATTAGAAATTACAAATTTACAATCACAATGCATGGACCCTCTTCTTAAAATTGATTCTGAACTCAAATTGTTGCTTCAAAAATATACTGATCTGGCAACATTAGATAATTTTCAAAGTTTAGAAGAAGCTGTAGCAGCTCTTCAAGCCAAATTTAAGACCCAGGCCACCAATTCTGAGCAATTGAAACAACAATTGGAAGAACAAATAAATAATGTCCAGGCACAGCTCCAAATAATTGTCAAAAGCATAAAATCACAAGAAGATTTTGATCTAGTCATTTCCACTCTAAAAGAACAGATTCAATCACTCCAAATACCTAATCTGGATCCTCTGCACAATGCCATAGCCGAGGTTAAAGAAAAAATTGAGACACTTGAAAATTTTATGAACAATTTGCCATCTTCTGATGCTTTGAGTGCAATAACTCGGAGTGTAGCAAATATTAAGCTGCAACTTGAAACATATGAAGATTTTGGAAAAATTCAAAGTACCATAACCCATCTTGAAGGTACAATAGCAGCAGTGCAAAGTGATTTGGCAAATGTACAAGAAACTCTAGAATCTCGCCTGCCCGGTATTGTAGATACTCTTGTTAGTGTCCAGTACCAAATCACAAAGCTTGAAAACCTCAACACTGAATCTGAACTATCTCATTTTCATCATTTGATTGATGATATTCAAACAAAACTTGAAATTTTACAACAATCCACACCCACTCAGGCAGATATAGCCCTGCTCCAAAATGCTATGCAAAATGTGGCTGATGCTTCTGAATTAAATAATGTAAAATTGGCACTTGAATCTTTGCAAAATACAGTATCAAATCTTCCTACATCACAGGAACTTAAAAATATTAAGAGGGCAGTGAATCGCATATTGAAATCAGAAGATATCAAGAATATCCAGGCAGAGATCAAACATCTCACTCAGACAGTGGCCACTCTACCAACCAATCAACATATTCATGAACTGCATGCCCTGTTTGAGGATATCAGAAGACAGGTCCATGATCTTACTGCTCAAAATTCAAAATTGGCAGTTGTTGAAATCAAGCAACAGCTAGGAACCATGGAATCCAATGAAGCAAATGCCCTGTCTGTTTTTGCCACCCAGCTTCAAGAGATTGTGCAACAATACAAGAAACTTATTGTGGACATAAAAATCAAGCCAGGCCATGATGATGTTGTTAGGACCATCAATGAGCACCTTGAATCTGTAACAAGCAGATTGCTTACAGCAGAAAAGGAAATAACAGGCATAATCGAGAATCCAAAACATACAGTAATTCTTGAATTGTACAGCATCCCCAACAAAGAATATGATTCACGATTTACACCAGGTGGCAAAATATATATGCTATCCCCTGCACAATTTTATTACCAGTTTTTTGTTGGGGGCACATTGAGACCAATCAAGATCAAATATTGGCTTCAACCACAGGCACACCACTACCCCACCTTATCAATAACAAATGCTGAGAACAAACCAAAAATCACCAGTGTAGAATTGGAGGATTTTACAGATCCAAATACAATAGAAACAGCATATGTTGAAGATGATGGCTCTCTGGAATTTAAAATACAAATAGGGGACAAATTATATTTAGAAAATCCTGCAGTATCAGCTGCTGAACACCCCATAGTTGCAATATTCTTGTTTTCATATTATGTCTAGAGAAATTATTGTTGATGAACTACACAGACAGGCCAGACATAATTTTAAGAGACTGCCAGTAGTCACAAAAGGCATAGATGATTTATGGCAAGGGGACTTGATTGAAATGGCAAGTGGACAGTTGAAAAACTTAGACAAAATCAACAAGGGCTACAAGTATCTACTCACTGTAATAGATACATTTTCAAAATTTGCCTGGGCTGTGCCACTCAAATCCAAGACTGGAACATGTGTTACAGAAGCCATCAGAACAATCATCAATCAGAGTGGAAGAACACCGCGCTATTTGCAAACAGATAATGGCAAAGAATTTTATAATTCAGTGTTTCAACAATTTATTAAAAGCCAGGCAATACAACATTACTCGAGTTACAGTGATCTCAAAGCCTCAATTGTAGAGAGATTCAACAAAACCCTAAAAAATCTTATGTATAAACAATTTACCCTCCAAGGTAATTATAAATGGATTAATATTCTTCCAGAACTTCTACATAAATATAACAACTCGGTCCATTCCACAATCAACATGAAACCCTCTGAAGTAACTTCATCTGATGAGCAAAAATTGATCAGAACTGTTTATTATCCTAGATACCAGCCAACAACAAGAAAGGCCAAATACAGAGTGGGTGATCAAGTAAGAATCAGCAAATATAAGCACTTATTCAAAAGAGGCTTTACAAGAAACTGGAGCACTGAATTATTTACAGTGGTTCAAGTTAAACCCGGGACCCTTAACACATATATAATAAAGGATCATCGAGGAGAAATTCTCAAAGGCAGATTCTATGAAGAAGAGCTCAGCAAAACTAAACAGCCTGACACATATCTCATAGAAAAAATCATCCGCAGAAAAGGCAACAAGTTACTTGTCAAATGGCTAGGACTTCCAGAACACAGCTGGATCGATGCAAACAAAATAATAATATGAGCACCTGGGATGTTATAAAAAGGCTGCCAGAACCTGAACAACAGAATAAGAGAAATGGCAAGTTGCTGCCTGAAAATATTAGGTGTCTTATTGTTGGGCCATCTGCTTGTGGTAAAACTACACTAATGGTTGATAATTTTTTATTGGCACCCAACTGGTTAGACTGGAAAAACAGGCACTTGTATGTTTTTTCTAAGAGCTTGGAACAATTAAAATATCAGCAGCTGATGAAGCTATATGATGGATTGGATATTGCCACTTTTGAATCCGATGTTAAGCCACTTCATGAATGTCTCGATAATTCTGTTGTTGTGTTTGATGACATTATATTGGATAATCAAAACAAGGTTAGAAATTTCTTTACACAGGGCCGACACAAAAACATTGATTGTTTCTACCTGGCACAGACTTTTTCAAAAATACCGAAGCAGCTGATCCGAGACAACAGCAATTTTATATGTGTGTTTCATCAAGATCATACCAACCTCAAACACATACATGATGAATATGTAGGTGGGGACTTGAGCTACAATAATTTTTCCAAGTTTTGCAGTAGGTGCTGGAACCAGGACAGTTATGGGTTTGTCACAATTGATATGACAAGAAAACCCAGTAGTGGCAAATACAGAAATAAAATCAACAATTTTCTAGACATTGAAACATATATAAATAACCATGAAAAGGCCAATCATTGATGATCTTAAATTAAGAGATTATCTTGTAAAAAGATTTAAGGGATGGAAATCACAGAACCGAGGAATTTATGAACAACACAAACAAACAGAACAGCCTATCATTGATGCTATTAGTGAATTAGGTAAAAATATCAAAACTGTTACAGAGCAAAATCAAAATTTGATCACAGAGCTTGTACCTGTAGCTGCAAGGAACATATTAGATTATCCAATCACCCCACTTTCCAGTATTCATACACCTAGTCCTGTTGCTCCTCGAAGAATTGAAGCTACACAGGATCCTATTGAATTGGGTCTTCTTGCTCAAAAATATTTAAGCACACCTAAAGACAACAAAGATGAGGTCTTTGGCTTATATGCTGACACAGAGCGTGATGGTAGCATCATACATAGAATTGGCAATTTCAGAGTAACATTTATGGGAGATGATATAATTGTTTATTCAGAATCTCATCTTGGACAAAGAGGTGGTTTTGTTAAATATCCCGGCACACCTGGGTTGTGGGAACTGATGACTAGGAAAAGGCCTGGCAGCTATACAGATCAAGATTATGAATATTACAAAGAAATATTAATAAAATCAGATGCTCTATACCAGAACAATGATCCCACACAAAAAAGAGTCAAGTCTAGCAGTGGGGCAAAATACAATAATTTAATCAAGCCCATATGGTCACAGATCAAGACTGGCAGTGGAATCAAACAATACAACACCCTGCCTAAAGAATTTGTCTGGGTTGATGATGTCAGGAAACTTGTAGATAGGTTATTGGTAATAGCTGGGGAGGAAAATGCTGGCAACAACAATTTTTACAATGAAAAGGTTGGAATTATGGACATGATAAGCACAAAATTGTCTAATTTTATAGTGAATGACACTAAGGGGATTGGATATCTTATAAAAATTATTAATACTCTACCACCTAAATTTTGGAATATTTCTGAGGGTCGGGGCCTGGTGAATGACATTATAAACAAGCTGCCATTTGAACTACACATTCCAGGCTATCAGTATTGTGGTCCAGGCACAAAATTGGATCATAGATTAAACAGAGGGGATCCTGGTGTAAATCCCCTAGATGCTGCTTGTAGAGACCATGACATAGCATACAACACACATACTGATCTTGACAAGAGACATGTTGCAGACAAAAAATTAGAAGAGGCTGCATTTGGTAGATTTGTAAGCAAAGATGCTTCTTTAAGTGAAAAAATAGCAGCATTGGGGACCACCATAGCTATGAACACCAAACAAAAACTGGGGTGGGGGTTGTGAATATGTATATAATAAACCTACAATGAAGGCCAAGGGTGTTATGTATCAAATACCTTATGCAGGTCTCAAATCTCTTGGGCCTATTGATAGCCTTTTGACCAAAAAGCAGCGCAAGAAAAAAAATTCTTGTATTGCAAAGGGACATGGTATGAAATTGTTGCTTAGTACCCCCAATTAAAAAAATTACAGCAATCAAGAAAAAAATCACATGTGGGGGGATTCATATTTATTATCCCTGCCATCTTAGCAGCTCTCGGGGCTGTTGGGAGCTTGGCTGGGGGATCAGCTGCCATAGCAAAAACAGTAATAGATGCCAAGAAAAATAGGGCAGAATTAGATGAATTGAAGCGCCATAACCTGGTCATGGAGAAAAAAGGCAAAGGTGTTAAGAGAGCCATGAATAAGTTTAAAAAAAACAAGAGCCGCTTACAAACCAAGATATTGAAGCTTTAATCAAGCCACTGGGCATCAAAAATTTTAGAGGTGTGTACATGTCTGATTCTTTACCAGAACAACCACTCAACAAAGAGTGTGGCATTGTTAATTTGGATAAGTACAAAAATCAGGGCACTCACTGGATTTGTTATCTTAAATATTTAAAAAATGAGGCATTTGTGTTTGATTCATTTGGAGGTGTTCCACCTGAAAATTTAATAAAATATCTAAATTCAGCTAATCTTTATTACAATAATGCCCGTGTTCAAAATTTCAAAGATGTTAATTGCGGACATTTGTGTTTATCTGTTCTTAGATATATGTCTCAAATAAATAAACCATCAATTGAAAATTTTCAAAAGGCCCTGTGGTATTTAAAACATCATGGGGGTATTCCATCTCACCAGCCAAAATTCAATATTGAAACTCAAATTGCATGATGATATAGTGTATCCCAAAACAATAGCTCTCAGAGCATTTTACGGCATGTACTTGATCCCTAATATTACACACCACAACAACAAAATTGCAGTAGGGGATCAAAAAATTGTCATCACTCCAGGGCAATATAATCTGTCCACTCTAAATGCTCAATTACCCAGAGGTATAGTATTAAGTCAAAATTCTGTCACTCACAGAGTAGAGATTGTATCTGCTACAGAAACAGTGGATCTGGGTACTATAGGAGAGCTGTTAGGATTTGAGAACAACACAAAACTTGAACCAGGCATCAAACACACTGCTATGAATATACCTAAATTCTTGGCCATAGAGACTCTGAATATTCACTGTAATGTGGCTGAGGGTATGATCACCAAATCAAATGGTATAGGCACTCACAAACAAACTGGCATCATTGCAACATTCAAACCTAATTCTGAATTTATGGAGCCAATCATCTACACTCCATCCCCAACATTATATTTTCCTGTGTGCCATAATAGAATAGATTATATTGAATTGATGGTCACTAATGAAAAAGAAGAATTAGTTGATTTTGCTGGAGCCACAACAACTGCAATCATAGAGATTAATATTTAAATAAAAATACATACAAGAAGAAAATGGAAAATATTGAGAGTTATGAGCTACAATCATTCCCCCCAAACAGGAGGACATTTGCAAATTTAAATCAACCCAACACAGAAATTGAGGTTGATCTTGATGTAGGGGATGGCTTTATACACCCCCACAGAGCAGATCTATACATCAAATTTGATGTTGTAAAGCTCGATGGAACAGATTATCCGGCAAATTCAAATATAAGATTGGTGGACAATTTTGTGCCGCATCTATTCTCTATAATTGAGATCAGAAAGCATGGCGTTGTTATAAACAAAATAGATTATCCCGGCATTACCTCCACAGCTTTGGCCACATTAAAATTATCCAAAACCGAGGCTTCTTACTACAAAATAGGTGGATTTGAGGCTGGTGATAAGATATTATCTAAGAACCACACAGTGCTGTTCCCGATGCGCCTACTGCCAGGATTCTTCTCAGATTACAAAGATATTATGTGGAAGGGTGGTTTAAGAATCACATTTAGAAGAGCTGCAAATGATAACAATGCTTTGATGAGGTACAGTACATTAAACTCTACAGGGGAAGCTTTGCCCAATACCCTACCTGATGAAGGCAAATGCATTATTCAGACTATGGAGCTAAGAATCCCAGTTGTTGAATATGAAGCCAGTTATGCTCTTAAATACAAAGCAGATATAATAAAAAATCCACAGATTCCTTTACAATTTTATACATATCAATGTGTACAGAAGCCCGCAACTGGTACTTATTATGAGTTTGATGCTACAAATTCATTCTCCAGCATACAATATGACATGCCTGATTTTGTAGTGGTATTGTTTCAGACTGGAAGACACAACAATCAGGAAAAAAATTCAAGTAAATTTGATAACTGCAACATCAAGAACATATATCTTAAAAATGGCAGAAATGAGGTCTTTCCTAGAGAAAATTATAATTTAGACATGTCCAAGGATGATTTCCTTAAATTATATGAAGCATTTACAGCATACAAAAGGGTCACTACTGGCAATACTGACATGTATTACACACCAGATGAATTCAAAACACAGAGACCCATGTTTGTCATCAATGCTTCAAAAAGGAAACAAGTTGTGGTGAATGACAGGACAAACATTAAAATTATCTGTGAATTCCATGAGGCATTACCTGATGACACCATATGTAGTGTTATTCTCATAGGGGAAAAATCATATGTTTATGATGTAAGAAATGAGAGAGTCACAGAACAATTCTAGAGGGCCGATTCAAACACAGAATCCCCTTGATTACAAAGCAATAATACCAACATTTTGCCGTCAGGGAGGCTCAGACACTCTGCCAGGTTTCGAACCTGTGGCCTTTTGATTATAGAACATATAGGCCAAGAAATTATGTCTACACCACATCTGCATATTGCAGAGAAGCTCAAATAACACAGTACTTCTGCCTATTCTGCAGAAAAGCTAAAATACAATTCAAAATGGGATTTTGAAATGTGCAGTAAATATTCAGAGTCCCTCTCAGGTACATATAAATACAACTGAATTCTTTCAGGCAAACTAAGAATTCACCTTGGAGTTAATGACACTGATGGAAGGCATGCAAGAGATATAATCTACACTGTGTCCTTTCAGGGAAAATTATATGTCAGCAGATATAATCTCCCAGGCGTGCAATTAATTGCCCTGGCCGGGGCATGTGACTGATCAAAAGATTAGAAGAACATGCAGGCACATGCACATGTCTTATTGTATTGATCGGGGATGTTTTGCAATGAGAATATATAGTATTTGGCTGAGCTTGTGTTTTTATACCCAACAGCAATAACTAGGCTCGGGTGATCCCCAATATAAAATAATTTTGCTCTTTTTATGCTGTTGTAAAACACTTTTCACCAGGTTTTCAGATCTGGGAGCTATCAGTTGTATATCAACTAGCAATAATTATTCTCAAAATCTCACGTGTGGAGATATTATTTTGCCACATGTATTTCAATCTTACACATTTTATCAGGACTCAAACCCAAGCCTTTTGTTTACAAGGCAACAATATTAACATTTTGCCATCAGGGGAGGCTTCATATTTTATGAGGACTCAAACCCAGAGGCCTCCTGATTGCAAGGCAATAAAAACCATGGGGCTATGCACCACACTCTACTGGGTCTCCAGGAATTTTGACAGAAAAAACACACTTAAAACAATAAGATCATATGGAACTTGGCATAGTCTTAAGTGTAGGCAAATCTGTCTGAGAGGCTTCACCTTTTCAACACTAGAATTCAAAATTCTTAAAAAATCAGGGCATATCACACCTGAAGAATTGGGGTATAAGCCCCTCTTGCCATTGTTTTAAGTGTAGGCAAATCTGTCTGAGAGGCTTCACCTTTTCTACACTAGAATTCAAAATTCTTAAAAAATCAGGGCATATCACACCTGAAGAATTGGGGTATAAGCCCCTCTTGCCATTGTTTTAAGTGTAGGCAAATCGGATTGTTCAATCAAATAGCCTCTCCTTTTCTACACTTATAAGTGGTCCTTATCCTATAGCCAATCCCACTACTCACATACATGATCATTATAAATAAAAAAGCAATTGAAACACTCATACATTCAATATAATCTATTCTCTGATATTATTTACTGTCAATAACATTCTAACTTATGCAATAAAGTAGGTTTCACGTCAATAATTCATTTGTGACGCAGATTACTTTTTCTCGGTATGTGAAGGTATGTTTGTCACATAAGTGACTGTGGAATGAGCCTTTACTTTTTTTTTCCTTTGTATTAAGCATGATACAGCAACTTCTTTCAACCACCACACGAAACACTGATGCACTGAGGTATCCCTGAAATGAAGATTGGTACTCATTACAGTGAAACTTCGAGATATGTTGAGTATCCGGAAGAGACATTTGTTACGTTTTCTTTATCATGTCATATTCCTAAGTTATGTATATCTGTATATCCTGTCAATCTACATCGCGCTACGACGGCAGGGGTCCCGGATTCGAAACCTGGCCTGGGCAAGGATGTTTGTGAGTGTCCATTCATAAATTTCATCATGTTACCACTCATCCCTATGTTCGCAAATTAGCCAAAAGGGGCACAAAAAACGAAGTCATAAAGCAAATCAATCAAACCTGTCAATGTTCCTGATTTTACGTTTTGCACCGTAAAAACTTATGTCGCACTGCAAAAAGGAGTGTTTATGTACAGAAAAATACAGATAATTTTATTTTTCGAAATAGACAGTTCATATCACTAAACACTGCATCCTTACTGCTGTCGTGTCGTGCAAGTGGTGCATATTTGAAGGCTATATTTCTCCATGTTGGGACTAGGTCTCCCCGATGGCGCAGTGGTAGCGTCGTCGCCTTGTAATCAAGGGGTCCCGGGTTCGATACCTGGTGGAGGCACAGAGTGGTCCGGATTCCACTTTAAACTGTAGGTCCAGTCCCGATTAGCCTTTCTGTGCATAAAGTGGACTTAAAACAACCAATCAATCAATCCATGTTGGGACTGACACTCTTGGTTGTTGAAGAAGAAAGAGACGAACTACTCAATTTTAGTGCATTTAGAAATATACCCGTAATGTGTTCGTTGCTATATGAACCATATACATCGTGTTAATTAATTCAGAGTATCCGAAACAAAATTCATATTTATAGCCAACCAGGAGTATCTGAATTTGAGCTACACTGGTAGACTGACTACCTTCGTCACCTCATCAAAGATTAAGATGGCTAGAGGTCAAAGTTTTGAGCATATACAATGTATAATATGAAGTAGACATTGCCGGATTATTACATAAAGAATGTTTATGTTCAAGTGGGCCGGAGGGATATGTGAACGGAATGGTGGGAGATTAAATGCTGAGGATGGAACTATACATTGAGTCAGCAGTAGATGGAACTGGAAGAACCGGTGAACCCTCCTTGGAAACTACAAGGCCAATCCCAGACTGGCGCTTATTAGGAAGTATCCGCCTTCAAAAGCTACATAGTATCGTTATTTCTGACTCAACTTCTGTATGTGAATGAAAGACTAGCTTGCTTTCTGTTTAAACACAATAGCAAAACGGTTTCATCGTGAAATCATTAACGCACCAACTTTGGTTCCCATACTCGTTGATCCTGTTTATGCTTCCAACCAATGTCATGGCTGTGTTGTTACTACGAATGGCCATCGCTTCAAACATTGCACTCGCGGGGGTGGTTGAGAATTCCACCACGTATTCATCGATGTCCTTGTCTTCCTTACGAAACGTTTGTGCTCTGGAAGACAAAACATTTTTCAACTCGAACTTAGCGCATGCTGAGAAGTTTTTCGTCATGCCATTGACAGCGTCTACGGCCATCAAGGCAATGTGTCTACTCTCCGCACTGCTTGTGTTCACTATTGATCTGGTTGCACATGCGCACCACTCCTCGTCGATCCCTGCATCGTCACAGGTTCTATCCTTGGGAACTGGCTCAAACAAGCTGTGACACTTTCGACACGAAGATGGCGTCTTAGTTCTCCGAGGCCCATCCTTCACATCCCACCCGAGAATATCCTTCAACGTTTCATGGATATCGTAAGGAGATATCAAGGTCTCTGTGTTGTTGAGAAGTGACGTCATAATGTGTGGGTAATTGTTCCGAATGTTTTGGGGAATCCACACGAACAGATACGGAACTCTGTTTTCCACCCACCCAACAAGGGTCTTCCTTATCTTGCCCCACCTCATTCCATGGTCACTCAAGAAGATAACAATCGTATTGTTCACAATCCCCGATTGGAATATGTCTTGGAAGAAATTGTTGTAATATTTGTCTGCTTTTGAGAGGTCGTTCATATTTTGATGACTCAGAGTGGAAGACCAGCTGAACCCAAAGTACTTCGCGGACTGGTAGAGGTGCAAGAAGTCCCTGGTGTAATTTAGTACTATTTCTGTGGCTGGTGAAGGACCATAACATACATGCATGTAGTTGTGGATAGTCTTGTTTACGTGCTCGTCACCTGCGAGGAAAAATGGTCTCAGATAGTGGTCCGTTGGTTGTTCCATGAACCCTCGTTTCTGATAATTGAAGATCGCTATGTCTGGTTCGTCTTCTGTGAACAGTGTGACGTATCCTTTTTCACTGAAATTGCTCCACAAGAAAGGGCAGTCATCGAAAGTAGATTTCTTGCTCGGCCAGCAGGAGTTCGTAGCGGCTTCAAGCGAGAGTCCTGTAAAGAACGGGATGGCATTGGGTAGCGTGTTGTCGCCGACCTTGTTGTATGCCAAGAACTCCACTGCCCCTGCCCTCAACAGGGTGCTCTTCGTCAGCGGCATCTGGCGGTGGAAGTTCAAGCGAGACGCCGAGTCGACGCCCACCATCAGGACGCTTGGTGAGTGACTGTCTGGTTTTTGGTCGTCATTCATCCTTTCAGTGACTTTCGATTGTTTACTCGTAAGGCTATAATGAAAGTGTACGTAAATTTTATGTTTGCCATAACTGCACTCCACAAGAAGGAACTCGGCATCAACTTCAACCCAATCTTGGAAGGTTTGACAATCATCTTTCCTGAAAATATATAAAAAGCGCATAACTGACGACAGAAAGCGCTTGTTAATTGGACACTTAAGAATAAGGACATGTGCAATATTTTCAAAGTTTTGATAGTAACCAGCTAGATATATTGTGGAAGCATTTTCCTCTTTTCAAGTGATCACTCTCGCCTTCACAGAAATGTAGTCGATCATCAAGCCAATACCTAATTAAAGGATTTGCTTTATTTTACTTCGCTTTTTTGCCACTTTTGGCTAATTTGCGAAGATGGAGATGAGTGACGATCAAACCAATGACGTCTAAATATAAGACCAATATTTTGAGATCGAACGAACGTCTTTCTTACCTATAGAGAACTACAATCTAACAACAAGGGCTGCGGTAGTTGTTTCGGACATAATTTGTGCAATTAGTTAATCGAGAAGAGGTGGACATGTCGATGAACGGAAAGAGGAAGATGGAAGCAAGGACCGGTGAAATCGTAAAATCACCATCTGAGTATTCACCTCGGTAAAAAGAAAATCAACCTCAGTTGAAATAAAGCTGTTTGGACTAGGGTTCGGATATGATAACAAATTGCAACATAAATGCCTGAAGATGATACTTGTGATGAATTTCTTGTTCTGTGTAGGGTTGTATCACGCGGACGTTTTTCTAATACAAAGAATAATAAACCATGAGGCGATACATTTTGGTGCTAATAGAAGGAGAATGTGAGCTGGTCTCTTGTATGTCTGAGGAACACTTAGTCTATGGTGATTCTCTATGGATCATTGTAAAAGTGCTTCAGAAATGGGTGTATAATTATTTTCAAAATTTAAATTAGTATTGTGTTGTTACTCTGATATGTTGGTAGTTTCTGTAGCTCTTCCGTTATTTCCATTATTCTTTGTTTGCGAGTGGTGCTCATTTTTATACCATGTGCTTACTTTTGCTCTTTAAGACCTATTGCTTTTGTATTCTCTCAACTATGTTATGTTTAGAGTCCTGAAATAAAGACTCTTTTTATAAGGTACAGACAATTTCAGTTCTATGGGGTGTAAGGGGTGACCTTCCACGTAGTGCACCCAAATGTCAACCTCACTTCCACGTTAGTACACCCTGGACTTAAGACTAACGAGGCTCTGGCGACTGGCCCCATGGCCAGTATAATTTTGTTTGTATTGTCCTGTTGTCCTTATGTGTGCTGAGTGCCCGTTTACAGCCTCAGCTTTTAACAGAAGTCAGAACATTTTAAGTATTTTAATTATGCAACGATAGAGTTGTTCTTTGTAATGATAAGGGGCTGGCCCCCGTATAATGTGCCGGGAACAAAATAGCCTAAGTGCTGACGCTCCCACAATTAAAAAAAAAATAAATTCAGTTCTATATAACTAATGCAAATTTCATCCTACTGAAATTCCAACAATTCCTGATTTTGCTTTTAAAAACATAAACTTTGAAGATACTTTTTCATAAAGGAAGGAAGTAAGAGTTCGGCACTTGGGATCTTGTGAGACACATGAAAAAATAACGCATTCTGTGAGTATATTCAATTATCACATTATTATTCTTATTCTTTTGATGTAATTCATTGATATTAGAGTGTATTGACATTTGTTTTCGTACTTGAAATGACTAGTGTTGAAATTATATTCAGTTCATTTTCATTTTTAAAATTCTGCTATATTTTTCCTATATCTCATTTCTCCGATAAGCGGAGTATTGTAATTTAATCCTGGATTTACTGTAATTTTTTTTTATCCCAAGTGTCTATGCATAACTATATCCGATATATTCCAAAGCAGTAACATTGTAAGAAGGCATATCCAATAAAGGTCCTTAATCATAAACAAACAATATAAAAACAATTGAAAGAGTATTATTACTAACCGTTTACCACCAATATATCACGGCAACAATGCAGAAATTTTTGCTCGGCTGTTAATACATCTTACATGGGTGTAAAAATCGAACAATCACATAAAATATTTTAAAAATAAAAAGGAACATGTTTTCCATCTTTCAAGAATAAAGTATTTACATTTCTTGTGTGTCGAGGGTAAGTTCTTATGAACTTGAAGAACATATTAGCACGATTACTAATACGCGTATATAGAAGGGGCCTTCCCGATAGCGTAGTGGTAATGTCGCCTTGCAATCATGCAGACACACAGTTGATAGGATTCCATTTAAACTGTGCATAAAGTGATCTTGAACTCATGTAAATACGTTAGAAGATTGTGGTTTGAAATCTCTTGACATCTTGTCAATGCTGGAATTGGGACATTTACTCTATAACCGCGTAGGATTTTGGTTTGAAATCTCCTGGCATGCTGTCAATGATAGAACTAGGACATTTGCTCTAAAACCGTGTAGGATTCTGATAAACGTTTCAGACAAGTTCACGTACCCAGGGAACAGGCCCTTATCGTGCTCTGTGAAAAGTGTGTGTTGCATCAAGATATGTGAGGATATTTGCATTTGGAGCTGAACTGAAGTTCGATAATACTTTTATTGAGCCTGAAAGAACAGCTGTTTAATCTTCAAATAAAGATATGAAAAGAATAAACAGATTTTGTTTGATGGAAATATGGACACTTGTAACATGTTTTCAAACGATAAAGCAATCTCACGTGTGAATATTGGTGCTGAAATGTGCATGTCCTGTTTAAGAAATTCCCTGTCAGATATCTTCATTGCTATCAATGAAGTAGTGATAACTTGATCAAGAAAGTCATGACAAGAGAAATAGTGAAATAATCGCAAACTGGCTTGAGTACAAAGAGAAGGAGCACACCGAGGATTGCACAGGAATCGGGAAAAGTGAAGCATTTTACTGTGGCTGTAAATGCTAAGTAGCAGATAAAAGCCCCGTCTAGTTCGCTGCACTTTTTGACACCAGGTGTAGTGAGGGTGTATCCCGGTGTTAGGAAATGACGTTCAACCAAGTAGACGATAGCAGTGTTCAAGTTCAACAAATGCCTGTCTGCTGCTTAAACGTTAATTTGATTAGTTAGCCCGCACCACGTGAACATGCGTCACACCGACTACTTGACACCAAATCAACAAAGTAGACGAGTCGGTATTGCACCATTTATAGCTGAAGTCTTGAACGTATCACCAGTTCGGCATCTTTGACCCAACCCCAGAGGAAGCTGACCGGACCCGTATCTGGTTTCGAGCCACCACCTGTCTTTCTGTAAAGCGATGTTGTCACTTTTGCCCGCAGTGTTTAGACATCCATTCATTCATTGGCAGGTTATACTCCCAAGGTCTTTATATTGTATAAAAAAATAGCACAATACGATAGCACAACCTAGCAAAGATAACGCAACCGCAACTTCGAGTTCAAATATCTCTAAAGAAACTGAATTAGCAACATCTCATTTAGTCCACGTGGACTTGACGAGAGCTGTCATTTCTTGGACGAACGCTATTGGTGGGAAAGGTTTCAAGGGACGATTTATTGGACTCCACGTGGACCTAACATGTGGTTGTTTTGGGGAAAACTGATCTTTCGGATCTTTTTTTTAAGTAAAGTGAGGTTGGAATTAGGACGACAAGTATAACCACCTAAACACACGGCCATTAAATTAGGCGGGTGGCAGAAGTTCGCACTGTTGCCACGTCGGAGCACAACCTCGTGTGTTCGGAGGTTTAAGAGAATGAAAGTTCTCGTTGTAGAGCAGCTCTTTGTAATCCATGTGATACAAACTGACAGTATTTTGCTCGAATGGTCAGGGATGACACGGTGTGACGCTCGAACTAGGCAACGCAGCCCGGTTGACGTTGCCACACAGTGCGCGGGAACCAGCGACTTTTCTCCCGCTCTCGCTTTGCTTGTCCCATATCTGGCACCAGCGCAATTCTGCGTATTTTTCATGGCCGTGCGTTTAGTGGATACATCAAGGGAGCAAGCGTAGAATCCACACCTCTGCCGACCTCCGTGACGGAGTGGTTAGCACAACACACTACGACATAAGGGGTCACGGTTTCGAATCCCGAAATGGATGTTCTTTGTGAGTGTCCCTTCTTGAATTCCATCGTATCATCACTCATCCTCAGGTTCGGGATCAGCCAAAAGTGGCAGATAAATGACGCTACATAACAAGAATGAAATAAAAATTCACTCCTTGAATGTTTAGGCTTCCAATCTATTCGTGCTATATGCTAGGACTCGAGTAACGGAATCATTTTTCCTGAACACTTCAATGCTTAACGGTATCTCTAGAACGACTGTTTGTGTTTGAAGCATATAGCAAAACACAATTTTAGGATTATCTTAATCTTAATACTTATGTCCTTTTCCACGGTGGCTACTCTCCGGGAATTCTGCGTGAATTCTGCTTGAATTTTTCCCCGTAGACGTGAAAATTTACAACTTCTATTAATCCAAATCCCATTGAATTTATACATATTTATAAATGCCCTGACGCAAGTTTTTCACAGTTTAGTTCTTATTTTTATCGAAGAGAGGAAAAGAAAGCTGCGTGGAAAATAAAACAGAATTCTCTCCATCAGTTTACTTTGTTAGTGTCCTTTGCAGAACAATATCTGGCAGACGGAAGATAAGATATCTTGAAGATGAGTAGGTAGATTTTAGTCTGAAATTCTTATGCAATTAACAAATTTTCGTAGATTAGAATATAAACCTTAAAATTTGTGACTTGCGTTTGTAGATGTATTTCGAGTCTGAGTATGTGAAGTGGCAAATGTAAATTTCACACTTTAAATTAAATACTTTAAATTATATACCTTTTAATTTAATTTAATATAATTTAATTATAATTTTTGAATACATTTGAATCACACCCACCCTTTATATTTTTAATATATTTGTGCGTTGGTGGTGAGAGGTGGTAATACGTAAGTTGAAATAGAGAAAACATGTGCCTGTAGGCTTGAATTTTTGGAAAATTCTGCTTGATAACCGGGAATTATACTTGAATTTTATCGTGGTCTAAGAGTAGACACCTGTTAGCTCGTGCATTGAGCTTTCTGCTTTTAACAAACAGATCAGGAGTCGAAATCTTTGATCTAACCCAAGCAGGTGATTATCACACATACCTGATCTGGTTGTCCCACTTGATATCCTTCTTCGTCTTGTAGACAGGAGGTCTGTACAGTTTGCTCCAGCAGCAACTCAGCAACTGGGTATCGTTGACGTTGTACTCAAGGAACAAGGTGGTGTCGATGCGTAGAATGGAACCGTCCATGTACGTTAAAGGAGCGGGCTTTGGACATTGAAGTTCTCCGCTAGGCTTCACCAAGTGCCGAATGGACTCGTCCATGGGGTCGAACTGCATTATGTGGCAACCCGTTTTATCTGGAATAGACATGGAATCCAATCTAAATCCTGGATAAACATTTAGACTAACTGGTTCTCCATTTTTTCGGGTTAAATGTTTCTTCCACGGTTCGAGATCCTGAGGGGGAACCCCCACCAACATTCCCGGCCTCAAAAATTACAGCACTAAAAATTTCCGGGCGGGGAGGAGGGGGGGGGGGAGTTTTTGTTACAAGAACCAAAGATAAACAAATCAGTTTTGACTTCAAATATACCTTACTAAGGATATTATTAAACACACACTATCTCTTTCAAGACATCAATAACATACGGTATCTACACCAATAGCAATATCTGCGCAACAAAAGTAAAGCAACAGTGCAAGACAAATATAAGTATGAAATCTAATTGATTTATATTAATAGAAAGCAAAACTAAACAAAAACGATTTCATTTCAACTATTTTGTAATTTATTTGCATCTTTCATCAGTGACACACAATAATTATATATATATATGATTGGTTGATTGGTTGGTCGATTTGGTGTTTTAAGTCCACTTTATGCACAGTAAGGCTAATCGGGACTGGACCTACTGTTTAAAGTGGGATCCGAACCACTATATGTCTCCACCGGGTATCGAACCCAGGACCCCTTGATTACAAGGCGACGACGCTACCACTGCGCCATCGGGGAACCCCTTATATATATATATGTGTGTGTGTGTGTATATATATATATATATATATATATATATATATATATATACACACACACACACACACACACACACACACACATACACACACACACACATACATACATACATACAGGGTGATTCAAAAAATGTTAACACTACACGGGAAATAGAAAATGTACTACTAACTATCTACGTTTACTTCTTTATTGTACCCATGTATGCATAGACTGTCACACACTATACATACTGTATAACATACTAAACGCGAATAAATCCGTGTCATTGCAGCATTTCCTTCTTTAAGCATTTTTTTTATTTCCCATATAGTGTTAACATTTTTTGAATCACCCTGTATGTATGTATATATATATATATATATATATATATATATATATATATAT